>NW_006283136.1:107184-107466 GCF_000327345.1 Myotis davidii
GGTGCCATCTTGGAGCATTTGTGCTCCTCAAATATACCCAGCTCATCCCACCTGCAGGTCTTTGTTCCAGCTACTGAAACACGATTGGTCTTAGGATAGCATTGGTCTCAGACGCTGAGATAAAAATTCAAGTACAGCCCTAACCGGTTTGGTTTAGTGGATAGAACGTGCGCCTGCCGACTGAAGGGGCCCAGGTTCGATTCTGGTTAAGGGCATGTACCTTGGCTGCGGGCACATCCCCAGTAGGGGGTGTGCAGGAGGCAGCTGATCGATGTTTCTAAT
>NW_006283136.1:108320-130465 GCF_000327345.1 Myotis davidii
AAGCTTGGAGCACCAGCAGTCACCAGGAGCTGGAAGAGGTAGGAAGGACCCTCCCCTGGAGCCTCCAGAGGGAGCATAGGCCTGCTGACACCTTCATGTCAGACTTCTGGCCTCTAGGACTGAGCTCCAGGGGACTGGCGCGGGGCCTGCTGCATGGAGATGCTCGCTGCATTGAAGGTGAGGAAGAACATTTCCCCACTGCTGCTGGGCCCGATTCACCAGGAAAGGCCTCATTTGGATGAGGTAGGTGGTATAATGTGGGCATACTGCCAGCTAAAGCTGCACTCCCCCAGCCAGAAGGGCTGTGAGTAGTTGGTGTAAGTCACCATGGGCATGCGGGTAAAGGTGACATTGCTGGCTGACGGGAGGATAGCCCGCTCAGGAAACATGGTATGCTCCAGGAGTCCAGACTGCTGCGCCCAGACCAAGGAGGACGTGGTCTCTCAGGTATCCACTGCCTGCTCCGCACCTCCACCTGAACAACTACCAAGGTCTCAAATCCACATGTCCCAATTCTTCATCTGCTGCATCTGCTCCAGCACCTGCTCCATCTCAGGATATGAGGCCAGGTAACTCTCACCGCACACCAGGGTCCCCACGCCCCATCTTTATCTGACCACATGCTCTACATCCTCCTTAACCCCATTTAAAGCCACTGCTTCCAGAGGCCTTTCCTGATTCTCATCCTCATCCCTCTCCCCCACTTCACACACAGACATACATACACACCACCACCACCACCACCACCATCCTCATCACCACCAAGTTGGACATGACTATGAATTTCTGTCTACAATCTCTAGAGCCCCCTCTGTGCCTCTCTTCAGGTACTTAGTGCATTGTACTTATTTATGGATGGATGTTATCTCCTTTCTTAGACTGTGAGCCACCAGAGGCTGGATCCTTGTGTGGATTCATTCTTTGTCTCCCTCCACAGTGCCCAGCAAGATATCCTCTTGACCTAAGGAGGTCAGTGCTGAACAATTCAAAGATCACAGAAGAGGACATTGCAACCGAGCCAAGAAACACCCTTCAGAGATGAACTCAGAAAAGCAGCAATTGCCTGCCCACTGAATGAGGGGTAGGGCTTTGGGCTTGCCAGAAAACACATCTTGAACCAGAGGTCAAATTCATAAGATAGTCCTCAACTGCATCCAAGAAAGAACTTCCTGTAGGAGAACAGTCCAGGTTAGAGTGGGCTGGCAAGAAGAGGAGTGAGACACACCATCTGGCAGTGAATCAGTCTTCTGATTAGTGTCTGAGAGAGTGATTTTGCTTAGTTTGTTTATATTTAAGGTTGCACATTAATAATTCCTTCATTAGACTTACGTTGCCCCTTGGCACCAGGAGTTTGTATCCCAGGCCTCACAAATAAAGGGTTTTAAGAGCAGCTTTCCTCATGAGGCAGCCTGTGCTGAAGTTGACCCCTGGCCAATTCCCTGAGAGTTGGCTGGGCACTGGCACATTGTGTACCAGGGGCCAACTAGTGTGTGATTAGATTGGGGGTGGAAGGTGTGGGAGGGGAAGATGACTGGGCAAGTGTGAAGGAATTCTAAAATGTTAGGGAGGGCCATTTCAGTAAATTTCCTTATACACACACCTGCACACCCCTGTTGAATGGGCCATACTCCCTCCTGTCAGAAACCAGTAGCTCACCTTAGGGTGGGTGGGGTAATTAAGACAGTCCTGTAGACCCCACCCTTCTCTAATACTGATATTCTTTGGTCAGCCCAATTTCCCTGTGTATTAAGTGGTAGAACAGTGCCCCAGAATGTATTTATAGCCTCCATAAATACCACAGTGTTCCAGGACTAGAGACAGGTCTGCTCTTGGACCTGAGTGCCAGGATTGACCGAGGGAAGAGATGCTCACACCAGTGGAAGGTGGCTCCAGATGGCACCACTGCTGTGAGCAGAGGACCCATCTTAGGAATGAGGCCTGGAGTGGCTCTTCTGACCCCTCCCAGTAATGTCTCTGAGAACAAAACACCTCCAGAGAGCAACCCCTTTATCAATATGTCAAAACTGAGAGTTCCGGTCAAGATGGCAGAGTAGGTGGACACTGTGCTTACCTCCTTCCATGACTAACCAGATTGCAACTAAATTATAGAACAACCAACCTGGAGAACCGTCTGAAGATTAGCTAAACAAAAGTCCTATATCTAAAAATATAAAGAAAAAGGCATGTTGAGACTAGTAGGAAGGGTGGACATGCAAAATGGGCTGGCCCCAAACCAATGTGTGGTGGTTAAGAATGGAGAGGGATATCTCAGCTTCAGAGGTCCCCCCTGAGGAGTGAGGGATCTCAGCCTTATGCTGGGAAGAGGAGCCCACAAAATATCTAGCTGTGAAAAATCAGCGGGGATCTGTCCATCCAGGTGAGATGAAAGGCTACTGGAAATACAGGTGTCCTCTAAAAAGGTCCACACAAAGACTCTCACTTGCAGGCACTCACTCTGGGCTCTGGCGAAAGGACAGTGGCAGAAGGACAGTGTGTCAGGGCCACCCAAGACATATAGGGAGAAACTGAGTTGCGTGGCTTCCAGGTGAGGGCTGGACAGACAGTCACCATATTCCTGTATTGAGCCCTTCTACCACATGGCCAAATCTGAGTCTGCACTAGCCTGATGAACTCCTCTAGCTCCACTCTGAAGACTCCCCGAGACCATGATCCACCAACTCACGCACTGCTTGAGGCTTTTCTTAGGGCTCTTTTAAACTAGAGGGGACTATTTTATATCAAACATTCCCTCTCAGATTACAGGGACTGTAATCTGGCTAAAACCACTCACTCTCTTCTGCCTCTGAAGAAAAATTCAGTTAATTCCAGCTGATATTGCTCCAAGAATCTGGCCCCTCTCTCAAATCCCAGCCCTTTCCACAAAGAAGCTCAAGAAGCCCAAGAGGAAATCCAGTATTCTCCTCAAAAGCAGATATCAGCTCAGTGGATCTCTGGTGCATCCTGTGGAATCCCTAGCAAACAGGTGATCCAGAAAGGAGGGGCTGGAAGAAAGCATGTCACCGCTAGGTCCTGAGCCAGAGAAGCAGATGCTTGAAGACCTAGGAAGAAAGTTTCAACACCCCCACCACCCCATGGTTTCCCATTGTCTACAGAAAGGTCAGATTATTTTGTCCAGAATTCAGGTACTTTACATCATGACCATATAAGTCTAGTCTCATTTTCTGCTAGACCTTCAAACCCCTAGCCATCTTGGAGCATTTGTGCTCCTCAAATATACCCAGCTCATCCCACCTGCAGGTCTTTGTTCCAGCTACTGAAACACGATTGGCCTTAGGATAGATTCTCAGACCCTAAGATAAAAATTCAAGTACAGCCCTAACCAGTTTGGCTCAGTGGATAGAGCGTCGGCCTGAGGACTGAAAGGTCCCAGGTTCGATTCCGGCTAAGGGCATGTACCTTGGTGGCGGGCGCATCCCCAATGGGGGGTGTGCAGGAGGCAGCTGATCGATGTTTCTCTCTCATCGATGTTTCTAACTCTCTATCCCTCTCCCATCTTCTCTGTAAAAAATCAATAAAATATATTTAAAAACATTCAAGTACAAGTATTTTGTGCAGAGGGACTAGGGGAGATGATCAAGAAAATACCAGTAGGATAGTCAGGGAGGACGGAAAGTAATAAATGGAACGTTATTGAGTAGGTTCCCATTGTGGGCAGCAAGGTTTGATTCTACTGGGGAACCCTGGGAGACAGTGTAGAACCCACTTCAGAGTTGTCTCCACTTGAGAGAGAGGGAACTGGGGTGTTTATCCACCAACTCCCATCAGTCACCAGTGGTGGGGTTCTGCAGGGGAACTGGGAGGTATTGACTCTGAAGCATTCGAGTCCAGCTTGCGTGGGAATGGTGACTGCCAGGAGGCGATGGCCAGTGCACCAGAAGTATCACCTCCACTTTCATGCCTCTTTTTCTCTCTCCCATCACCATTTTGTTTCTCCAAATGGCCCACTCATCAAAGGACAACGCCACCTCCTCCAAAAAGCTTTCCTGATCTTCAGACAGAGTCAGCGATCCCTCTGGCATCCACAGACAATCACAGCACAACTATGACAAAATCCCCATGTTCCTGCCTTCCGGTTCTGCCTTCACTCAGCTGTCAGTTAAAGGCCGAATCGATGACTAAGTAGTGTGGTGGCGACACTCATCCTCCTGCCTTGGTTTCCTTCCTTTCTGCTTTACACGCAGCGGGGTCTGTGATCTGTACACTCGCAGCAGGTCTTTAACCCTGTTAACATCGGAAGTTAGAAAATACTTCTTTAAAGTGCCATTTGGTACTATTGCCTGAATCTGTTCTTATTGCAAAAACAAAAATTTAAAGGTTGTTATTTGAAGCAGTGCATGGTAATTACTGTGTTGTATAATATCAACAGTTTTATTTGCATATGGTGATATAAAAATAGGAATAAATACCTAAATACCAACTGCTCTCTCCAGGTTATCTGGAACTGTGATGTGTGATACACTGAAAGCATCTACTCTTGCTCTGTAGGAAGAGGAGAGAATGTAAACGGAAGAAAACAAGTAAGAAAAGAGGAAGTCCAGACCCACAGAGAGTAAAAATGCTGGCACTTGAGGAGTAAAGTGGTTTCTGGGAGCCCTGAAGTGACCCACAGCAGTGCAGGGGAGGACGGATTGGTGTAGGCAATCCTACTGTTTCCCGAAAATGACTTTACAGAGTGTTGCAGTGAACGTGGGAATAGAGCTGTCCCACCTGCCATTTCCCAGATGAGTGTAAAGAGGAATGAGGAACTGCCTGGTCAGCTCAGCTGCTGTAACAGAATTCCATAGACTAGGAACCTTAAACAAGAGTTTATTTCTTATAGCTCTGAAGGCAGGGAGTCCAAGATCAAGTTACCAGCAGATTTGGTATCTGGTGAGGTCTCTCTTCCTGGTTCCTAGAAGGCCATCTTCTCATTATGTCCTCACACAGTTGAAGGAGTTAAGGACCTTCCTGGGGTCTCTTTTATAAGGATACTAATCCCAGTTGATGATGGCTCCACTTTCATGATCTAATTACCTCCAAAGGTCCCACCTCCAAATACCATCATCCTGGGGGTGAGGACATGTGAATTGGTGGGTGGGGGTGTGGGGCGCATTCAGTCTATAGCAGAAGCCTATAGCTGTGGTTAATAGATTAAGAAGCTGGAGCTTCTACTAGATCACGAAGGAAGTCTAAGACAGCATGTGATTAAATGGGGATCTGCTTGCAAACAGATCTGTGTCTAACTCATGAGCTGCCGTGTTTGCCCTGCCTAGAGATCAAGTGTACACATGATTGTGTTTCCTGAGGAGTAAGGCTCTTACTTGGTTGTTGATTATTTCTGAAGGTCAGGGCCACTTCCCACAGCAGGTGGGAAATCCAGAAGGTTGACTCAGCTCTAAAATGAAGAAACACCTCTGTCCACCGGTCACCCAATAATGAAAGTGATAGCAGGGGCTAGGTGAGCATGAGACTAGGACGTTGTGAAGAATTGCTATGTTATATAATATTAACCACTATTGCCTACACAGCGTCTCAGCATGAGGGCTCTCTGGGGCAGACACTGTTGTCTTCAACTTAAGATATCCAGTTCCCAACACAGTGCCTGTTGCAAGTAATACGGTGTCAGTGAGACCAGTATTTGTCATGTAAATGAATCACATTTAAGACTTCTCCAGTCTCCTTCCTCCCAATGGCCCTTGGACCCTCCTCATCTCCTTTCCATTAGTTCCTCTGCTAGTCCCTTTCTTGGAGTCCATCAAGAGATGACTTTAGTTCTAGACTTAAAGGGGACATTACAGACACATACATCTTTTAGGGTAAAGGGTGTGTTCCTGGAGACATGAAAGAAAAAAAGGCTAGTAAAACCATTCTTATATTCCTACTTATCCACCCACTCAGGAAAGAAAATGTTTTTGCCAGAGAATTATAATAGAGACTCATATCTACCTCCTTTCCTTCATTCAAAAATCTTACCCATCACTCAACCCACATTTCAAACACCGCTTATGCATGAAAGCAAGTTTGATCCCCAGTCATATTGCTCTGTCCTGAGAGCCCCACACACTGGGCCTATGCTATGGCACTCACAACTTACTATCCTCTACTGTTTTACTCATGACCAGACTGTAGGACCTGGTGCTTGGGAGTGTGTCTGATTCATCTTTGTCCTACCTCACCCAAATCCCACTGCCACCCCCAGGGCCTGGCCAAGACAGGAAGAAAACTGGATAAATTGAATTTTAGAATAAAAGGAAGGATAGCCAGGAGTTTAACTTGGCTCAGGATTTCAGTCCAACTTTCCAAGAAGCCACTCTCTAAGCTCAGAGGCTGGAAACCTGCTATCTACCTGTCTCAGGACCTCCCCTCTGAGGCTCTTGGCAAGTACCTACTTGTCTCTCCTATTGTAGCTCTGGCACAACATTCCCCTGCTCATCATACTGTTATGGAGGAGGTTTCTTCTACTGATGAAGACAGGGTTGGGCAAGATGGTCATAAGATCTCATAAGTGGGGAGCTGAAAGTAGTCTCTCATCTAAGGCTGCTCTCCCTTCTACAGTCCACCTGCCAGGAAGACATCCTGTCTTGGCTTGAATAACATTGATGGGGAGTTTGTGCCACTGTCCTTGGGGGACACTTTCCTCAGATTCACTTCCACCTTTGGAATTCAATTCTACCCTTGGAGGTTGCACAGAACAATCTGCTTCCTCTTCCCCAGAGAAGTCTTCAAATGTTTGGGGACAGTTCTCTTGTCCTCTTGAGTCTTCTTTTGCCAGACTAAATGGCCTCAGCTCTTACACCATTTTCACTTGTCCCAACAAGGCTACTGTTTTTAAATGCTCTTGAAAGAACATTCTCCACAAGGTGAAATAGAAATGAGTAGTCATGTTGGTACTGACCCGACCCCTTGCTGCATCTCAGCAAGAATACATACTTTCACGTCTCTCCAGTGGTGCAGAAATAATTGGTGAGAGTCAAATTCATACACACACTTGCTCAAATCATGTCAACAAGAGACTGAGAGATTGAACAGAGTGTGCGGCTTCTGGTTTGGTAGAAAAACAGAAGGTCAGCACCAAATTCAGTTGCCCCCTTTTTTTCCCTTTAAGTATAGATCAGAATAAAGCAAGGAGACTGAGAACCAATAACTCAATTGGAAATTTTCTTTTGAGGAATTTGGGGGCAGGATGTGTAGGACCAGAATGTGGGCCAACCAAGTAGTAGACCATCTCAATAACAAAATGTGACACTGATGGCAGGAAAATTCCTAGAGACTTTGTTTTAGTAAAACACTTCTTAATCTTGTTTTCCATAGTCTTCCTTTCAGAGAACACTAGAAGTGTTCAACAGGTCAGATCTCTTAAAAATAAATTGTAAAAAGACCACTTGAATTCCCCTTCCTTTTTTCCTTCCCTCCTTTCTTCCTTCCTTCCTTCCTTCCTTCCTTCCTTTCTTCCATCCTTCCTTCCTTCCTTCCTTCCTTCCTTCCTTCCTTCCTTCCTTCCTTTCTCTCTCACCTTATTCCAAAATGTCTTTGAGGTAACAAATGCCCAATGTTTTTGTGCTTTAAATAGTATTGAATTGCTCACTGCTTCACATGAGTGGCCAGTGTTTGGAATCCAAAGTCTTTTTTGTGATAAAGAGTTTGAGTCAAAGATAAACCTATAGTAATGAGTTCTAACATGCAATCAAATTAACCATTACAGCATTAGATTAATTTCAACCCAACACACCTACTGGTATTTCAATCTATTAATTTTTTTAAATTGATACAAAATTCTTCCTAAAAATGAATGTTATGTGGAGAAGTCACATCAGTATCTCTATGTAAAGACCTTTAATCATCTTTTTAATGAAAAGATTAAGCAATTTTTTTAAAGTTGAAGAGTATTCATTACATAATCTTAAATCCAATCAGTAATAACTATTGAAAGGGCAGTAATGAACTGATGGTCACATCTCCATTTTTGCTTGCTTCTAAGCCTAAGGACCAGTCGGTGATGAGAACACATGTTCAGAACATACCAACTTAGAAGACTCTCTAGTTTTGAGAAGAGAATGTCTTCTCTCCTTCCTAAACATCATAGCACCGGAACCTTCCCAGCTTCATCCTACACTCACCTGAAAGAGAAAGTCCATTTTGTTACCTGCTTAAGGCTTAATAAGCATAATTCATGGGAAAGATTTACTACCTGTCAAAAGTATAAACTCTGGCCTCCGAGAGAGTGAGGGAAAAAAACGGGGAAGGGGAATCAAGGAAGACTTCTTAGGGCAAAGGGGGTAATGCCCTCCCAAGTTTGTTCCTGAGAGCTTGGTGGCCAACTGGAAGAGCCTTCCCTCCTCCTTAAAGTGGAGTTTAGAAATCGGTTCGTCTCTTATGTGGGGAAGCAGAGCTGGGCCCTGCGCTTGAAAGGGTATTGCTTGGGGCATGGGGCAGTATACCCTATGCCTCTTTTCTGACCCCTATGGAGCTCAATTTGAAATATCTGTCACAACTGATATCCCAAGGAGCCTGTGCAGAAGTTGATGGTGCAGCTTCTTTTAAGTGCAACACTTGGGTAGCCCTGCACTGGGGGAGCCACACTGGTCCCACCCTTGGAAGGAAAACCCTGTTTGGAAGGAAGCCCCTGGAAAGCCTTACTCCATCATTCGCTGAGTGATTCCCCTTGGCTCAACCAACATGATGGTTTGGACCAGTCTCCATGTTAGGCCCTGAGGGATTCAGAAATCAATACTAATGATATTAATACAGTAGCTAATATACTCCATGCTCCAAAGCCAAAGTAAATTAGCCGGGAAGTCTTACTCAAAATTTTGAATAGCAAATAAAAAGGTCACTTACAGTCGAGGATACATGGAGTATGTGGCAGAAATGGTTAAAAGCCAAGAAGACTGAGTGGTTTCCTGGGGTGGGTCGGGGAGTCATGAGAAGGAACTGTGCAAGGATTCAAACTGGAGAGAGAGAGCCTGCCCTGCCAGGGACATGGCTGGGATCGGCAGAGTGGGAGTCTCTCCAGGCCGCAAGCAGAGAGCTGGAAAGCAGAGAGGGGATGTAGGTACCGTGTGTCCAAGAGGTTGGCTGAAGGCCTGGGCTCCTGTCACTGGAGTGTCCTTGTTGGACTTCTAGGTGCTTTTAGCACATTTCTGAGACTAGGCTGCACAGATTTAAAGGAGATGGGAAGACGCAAAGGAGAGGCTGCAGGAGGAGAACGTGCACAGGTAGGTATTGCTGAGGAAAGCAAGGGACACTCATGGTGAGGGGTTGCTCCTCAGAGAATAAACAAATCTTGAGAGCCAAGGGATGAGGGCTGGACCTCACAGGGAGACACCCCCAACTGTGGGCCTCCCTGAGGCTTCTAAGCTCCAACCAGCCATGGCGAACAGAAGGCTTATCTTTAATTTATGCCAATTTTTTCTGACAAACTCAATTTGAAGATTCAGCTCAATTGCAATCAACAAAGTAAGTGAAGCAGAAAATCACTTGCTTCCCTCGGAGCAAGGAGCACCATCGGTGACTCCAAAGGAACCAGAGTGTGCGCAGGCCTCCGTCAGGGTACAGGGGCCCTGCTCTTCTGTCCTCAGCATGAGTGAGGGCCTAGCCCACCCAGGAGGGCTCCTTCCCAGTTCCCACCATTCCCCAAGGCGCTTTTAGTAAGGCAACAGCTTGCAGAGGAAAGAACACTGGACTGGAGTCCCGTGGCCTTGGTTCTAGTCCTGTCTCTGGTACTGACTGCTGGGTGCCCCGGAGCAAGTTATTTCTTCTGGAGTTGCTGTTGCTCAGCCTTAAAAAGGGGTGGGAGCAAGAAATAGTCCTTGCCATGCCCACTTTACAGGGTGATCAGGAAGCTCAAATAAGAGACTAGATGCGAAAGCTGCTCTTTACATTCAGGTCACTGAGCAGATGCTCCCCCTTGGTGTAATGGTGATGATGGCAATGGTGGGAATGATGGCTGAGCTACTTTTTATGCACAGTTTCTATAAATATCGCACCAAGAGATGAAGTCCTGATTTTAATGGCCTCACTTTATCCATCTCATTTATCTCTGGGTTCTCACCCCGGCTCCAAAGAATCATTTTTAGCTCTGTGAGGAATGTCTGAGAGCATCTTTCTCTTCCACTCCCCACCCCTATGGTCAAGTCCAGTGACCCTTCCTAGATATCCTCTCAGGGGCATCAGGGACTTGGAGCTCAGTACCTACATGGAGGTCAAGCTCTCTCTAGTTTTACCTGGAAGAAGGGACAGGTTGATGATCTTCAAAGCCTTTCAGGGTCCCAGTTTCTAAACCTAGCAAATTCTTCTGACACCATGACTGCTAACTCTTACGCATGCCAGAAATTAAAGACACAAAGAGAGGGCTAGGTGAGTTAGGGCTATACCTTGTAGGAGATTATGTCTTAGTGTGTGTCTGTGCATGTGCACACATATGGTGGGCACACTTCAAGAACTGAACTTCTTGTCCCACCAGCTGCCTCTTCCCATACCATATCCAACAGTTAAATGTTTTATCTGGTATAAACAAAAATAGACATTATTTTGCAGAAAAGGAAACTGGGGCAACGATAAAAGCAAATTGCTAGGGGTTATTGAGAGATACTCTGGCTAGCAGGAATCAGAATCTCAAATTGCCAAGTTCTCAAACTTTTTCTGAGAATGCAGCTGGGCCTGTGTTCTTGTCTGAAATGAGCGTGCAGCCTGATTCGAGGGACAGGTGGCTGATGTCGGCTGCGGAGAGAGGGAGCGGGAAGAAGAGCTCCTTAGGCACCAAAAATACTTTCCAAAGATGTCCTTCATCCTAGCCTCACACTTACAAAGATTTTATGTACGAAACAAACTAAACATATTAAGTTAAAATTAATTGATTTCCCTGTTATTTATTAAATAAATTTATGACTACTGGTGGGGATTTCTATTCAGTACCCCAAAACATTGATATAATGCTGGTCAAAGGCAAACAATTCAATACTTCCAGTTAGCTCCTTTCCTGTGAAATGTCTATCAGGCCTTTTGAAATCACAGACATGGACTGCCTTTAAGAACTTCTGGTAGATTGGGAACCGGAAAGTTAGACTTCTGGACGAGACCAACTCCCATTTTACAGATGAGGAAAGTGACACGCAGGAGGACAAAGTCACTTGTCCAAGATCACAGAGAGTCTGTGGTACATCTGGGACTAGAAGCACATTCCCAACCCGTGGCCTGGGTCCTTTCTTCAGCACCTGGACCAGTGAGGGCAGAAATGCATTGAACCAGGCTCCGCTTTCTGGACCCACGGATGCTTTGACAGATGCAGACTGAAGTAGGAATGGGAAGAGACAGCTCACCACACCTGCGACAGAATTCAAGTTAGGTCAAGTATGTAAAACCCAACTCACAACTGGCTGAGTCTGTCTGCCAGGTGACTCATTGTGGCAGTGAAATGAGCCCTGGCCAAGGTCATACTGACATCCCAAAGCCTGCCCGTGCTGTCTTTCTCCTCTCAAGTTTCCCTAGAAAACACAAAGCCCAGTCCTTTTGTAAAATCACTCAGGGCCCTCTGGGCTCTGGCTGGACACCCTGGGGCTCCCAGGGCTAGGAGAGGCTTCACTGCGCAGGGCTTGCCAACTGAAAAGTCACAGGCTGGGAAGAGGCAGCATTTTTAGTTCAAGCTGGATCCTATTTACTTTTAAAATTTTCATACCCTGATTTGTTTTTTGTTTTTTCTCTCGATCATTGAAAGTTAAACTTCCTTTAGCTAAGCACTGGGGACTGTGTTATTGAACACTTGCATCTCTGGCCAAATGTGCTCTTTTACAGCAGTGACATGACTGTCCGATCCCTAGGTCGTAATGATTAGGACATTATAACAACTCCAACATTACACATGCTTGTGTTCCTTCTTAAATGCAGAGATCTGAGGAAAGCAGAAGCTTTTCAAAAATATGTAAATTTAAATTTGGCGGCTTCTAAGTAAAACTTTCAGATAAACCCTCCTTTGTTAATTGCACATTAGACAGGCAGCAGCCTTCATTCATTCATTCATTCATTCATTCATTTTTCATTCAATAAACATGCGGTGGTGCTTCTAAAGGTCCAGGCTCTGTGCTAGGAACTGGGCATGAACCAGTGAGTGAGTGGGAGAAACAGTGAGTGAGTTAGTGTGTTAGTGAGTGAGGGAGTGAGCGAATGAGTGCCAACCTCTGTCTAGGGTGCACTTCCATACCACCTTTCTTATTCTCCCAGTGACGCTTGGGATTATTAAATGTCTGTTTCCCTGTCAGAATGTAAGCTCATGCACGAATGCAAAGACTGTTCCTGTCTTACTTGTCACACTGAGCCCAGTCCTGGGCACAGCCCCAGGCATATCCATATTTGTTCAATGGGGGATGGTTGGTTGAATGAAGGGTGGGTTGGCGAATAAATGAGTGAGCAAATGAACAAGTGAGAGATAGTGGGTTTCATAAAATATTTTTCATTTCCTTACTTACTCATATGTATATTACTCATTTTATGAATAGTCATTTATTTATTTTATGCATACTTTTATTCTGCATTTATTAATTTATTATTTTAAAATATTTTTTTATTTTTAAATTACAGTTGACATATAATAATTATATTAGTTTCAGGTTTACAACATTCGTTTCAGTGATTAGACATTTATTATAACTTATGAGGTGATCTCATTATTATTCATTTTATGAATAGTTATTTATTTTATGCATATTTTTATTCTGCATTTATTAATTTATTATTTTAAACACTATACATAGTTAATCCGATATTATTGACTGTATTCCCTATGCTGTGCTTTACAATCTGTTACTGTTTTTATAACTGGAAATTTGCACATCTTAATCCCTTCACCCACCTACCCCAACCCTCTTCCCATCTGGCAACCATCAAAATGTTTTCTGTATCTCTGTTGTTTGTTTGTTTATTCTGTTTTTTAGATTCCACATATAAGTGAAATAATATGGTATTTGTCTTTGTTTGAGTTATTTTACTGAGCATTCTACCCTCTAGGCTCATTCATGTTGTTGCAAATGGCAAGATTGCATTCTCTGTTTAATGGCTGAGTAGTATTCTATTGTTTACATGTACTTCATTATCCATTAGTCTATCAATAGACACTTAGGCAGCTTCCATATCTTGGTTGCATTTCTTTATTTATTGCTTGCCTTATTCCAGAAAGGATTTAAAGCATCATCATCAGAGGTGAAAGTTTTAATTTTTTGACCCCATGGCAAACATTTCAGAATGTGTCCCATATCCTTAGTTTGTCATAATTCAGGATCGGGGCATTTTCCGAACACTGCCCCAGGCAAGTTGGGCCATGGAGGGATCATGAAGTGTGATTCTGGCCCTCCAGCTGCTCAGTGTGATGGTTAAAGGCACATGCATGTTCAGGTGACAACTCTTCTGGGAGAATGAAGGGATGTATCCACGGAGCACCTTTGGCAGTGGAATGGTATTTGCCTGAGCAGAATTAACTATGTCTTATTTTTTGTTTATTCCCCGTAGTGCTGATCATTCAGCACTTACTTGATACTTTCCCATTTTCTCATGAAATTATTAGCATAGAGGGAAATCAGCTGTCACTTAGCACTAGGATTTTTTGTCTTAGTGTCCAGGCACACCAACTACTCCAGTTGCCCATTTTTCCAGAAGTCAGTGAACAAAAATAAATGCATTTGGGGATTTTTTTTGGACTCCTTTTATTGTAAACCATAATAAGCACCACTCGTCTGTCAGCATGTGGCTGGGTGCTAGGATGATGTTGAAGAGATCACAGTCTAGTGTAGACAAGCAAGGAGCTGATTATAATACAGTGTAATAAGAATAGTGACTGAGGTCTACACCTGGGGTGCTATGAGAGCAAAGAGGAGGGGCACTAGACCTAGACCAGGGGTTCAAAGAAGCTTCTTAAAAACCAGTGGGATTTAGCCAAGAGAAGAAGAAGGTGAAGAGAATATTCCAGAAAGATGGAACCTTCTGAACAGTGACCCCAGGGCATGAGAGGAACAGCAAGCTTAGGAAACTATGAGTCATTCTGGTTGGCTGTGCCCAGGGGTACATGGAGGGTGGGGAATGATGGAGAAATTGCAAGGTGAAACTAGAGAGGTCAACATAAACTAGATCATGAATGACTTTGAGTTGTTCTGAGAATTTTATTTCAGATGCAACAATGAGGCAGACACTGCAGGATTTTTAAGCAGGATAGTGACATGATCTCTTGGGCATGATGCCAAGTGGTTGGAGATGGGAAAGGCTGGTGGCAGGACGATCAGTTAAGAGACTGCTATACTGCAGCAGGAAGATATGAGGCCTGGATGAAGGCAATGACAGTGAGAATTGTGAGCATGGATGGATTCAAGACTATTGCAGAAATCTATACTAATAAAAGGGTAATATGCTAATTAGACCAGACATCTTCTGGACATCCTTCCGAACCAAACCATGGTGGTGGGGGCCAAGGCAGAGGCTGTTAGGGGCGACCAGGCAGGCAGGCAGAGGTGGTTAGGGGTGATCGGGTGGGCAGGCAGGCAGGCGAGTGGTTAGGAGCCAGCAGTCCCAGATTGTGAGAGGGCAGTCAGATAGTCCCCAAGGGGTCCCAGATTGGAGATGGTGCAGGCTGGGCTGAGGGACCAACCCCCCGCCCCCACCGCACAAATTTTGTGCAACAGGCCTCTAGTATCTGTATAAAAGAGAAACTGCTCAAGAGGGGAGCTAGCAGTGGACCTCTGGTTTTCCATTTATATTGCTCTAACCTAGTACCTGCATTTCATCAGCCTCTGCTGCTGGAGCCCAATTCATCTTAGATGGTTTTAGAACTCTCTCAAGGGACAAGAAAAAACCCCACCCACCCCTAAGTATGACTTTATAAGCAAATCAAACCCTTCTCCCCTTAAATTCATCCATCAAAACAGAACACTTTCACCCTGGGGCTTTTTCAGGGAGATTTTTCTCTGAGTTTCTTAACAAGCAGTGGTAAGGGGAAGGCAAATCTGCAGCTCAAGTCTATTCAAAATTGCTCCCGCACAATGCCAGGAATCCTGGCCACTGGCCGGAATCTTGGTCACTGGCCTGAAACAGTGGTTTTCACCTTTTGCCATAAAAACATCCAGCCCTGTAGAGAATTTTAATAAGAGTTTATTAGAGCTGAATTAATGATAATTGCCAGGAAGCAAGATTTCAAATGCTCCAGAGAATGACAGTTTTGCAGTTTCTTTTGTGCAGGTGGAAATCAGAACGGAACGTAAGAAAGATGACATGAAAGTGGGAGAAAACAAGGCGGGGATTGGATTATAGGATGGTTAATGAGATTATGTGCTCTCTTGAGGGTGGCTAGCCTCTTGAAGGTTCTGAAAAAGAGGCATTTCAAAGGTGTGTTAACCTAGATGCACAAAATGCTTAAAGGGAAGATAAACCTTTTACTAAGGAAGTAATATGCACCATGGCCTGCCCAGCTAGGAATTTATGATCGTGTTTACTTTTGGTTAGATTTAGTACAGCACCCCTTTTTCGTCCATACACTCCTGCTGCATACTGGATCACTTGCCCGGGGTGGGGAGGGGGGACTTTTAACACCCTCACAAGTCCATACCCCTGACCAAGCACATTAGAGCCTCTGGGAAATGAAGCCCAGGCATCAGCATTTGTTAAAACTTTCCAGGTGATTCCAGGGTGCAGCTGGTTGAGAGCCACTCAAGGAAAGGAAATGTGCTAACTGACCCACTATCATATTCCACCTTGTGGGCGAGATGCACTGAGGCCAGGAAAGGTGCAGCTTAGGACCCTGGCTACTTTATAAAAACTTTCCTAAGGGACACAAGGATAGAAGCTTTCACAGAGTGACCTAAAGGCAGGGTTAGGAGAGATATGAAGGGTTCCTGTCCCTAAATTGTCTATATGCATTGAAACAGTCTATCTCAGTTTCCAGTCTATCCTAATCTGGAAGAAGTCCCCAGGACATCTAGCAGCCCTCACCACCCTGTGTGTTCACCCCTTCTCCTGTGAGCCTGAACTTCTTGTTTTCCACCAACATTCTCTAATAGAAAAAGGAAAGGAAGACCCTGTGAGGGAGGAAAAAAATCTGCTCCTCTACTCATTGGGAGGGAAAAATGATTTCCCCTTGAAGGGAATGAAAAACAACTTATTAATACCTTTATAGGTTCTTGGCTGAAACTCCCTGTAATAAAACACAAATTGCCTGGCTGTGGTGGCTCAGTGGTTGAGCCTCAACCTATGAACCAGGAGGTCACAGTACAATTCCCGGTCAGGGCACAGTGCCTGGGTTGCAGGCTCGATCCCCTGTAGGGGGGCATGCAGGAGGCAGCTGATCAATGATTCTCTCTCATCATTGATGTTTCTATCTCTCTCCTCTCCCTTCCTCTCTGAAATCAATAAAAAATATATTCTTAAAAAGGACGAATTAGCCCTATTTGGTTTGGTTCAGTGAATAGAGAATCGGCCTTTGGACTGAAGGGTCCCTGGTTCAATTCTGGTCAAGGGCACATGCCCTGCTTGTGGCTCAATTCCCAGTAGGGGGGCATGCAGGAGGCAGCTGATCAATGATTCTCTCTCACCATTGATGTTTCTATCTCTCTCTCCCTCTCCCTTCCTTTCTGAAATCAATAAAAAAAACCCAAACAGATAAAAAAGACAAATTAACAGAAGAAAAAAACAGTTTATTAACATGGATACCTCATGTACTCATGGGAGATACCCAGGAAAACTGAGTAACTCACAGAGCTGGCCTGAGCCAGAGTGAGTCAACACAAGATGTGCCTCCATGGTATGCAGATTGTTTTGAGCTAAAGGCAAGTTTAGCTTCAGGCTCAAGAGAAACTTCTGCCCTCGACCTTAATTACCTGGAAGAATTTGAGTTTGAGGCCTTGCCCATAAGAGAGTATCAGAGATAACTTCTTCTGACCTATGTATAGGACTGGGAAAACTTCTATTTACTAAATGTCTGTTCTTCATATCTGCAATAACCATTTGAAACCCCCAATGCACCTTAACTCATCCCTAGCTCTGGATGTCTTATACCCATGTTTCCTTTCTATCTCTGAATCTCTCCTGCATTGGGGTCTCTGACTCTCTCGTGCATGTGGGCTTCCATACTAATGTATGTATTAAATTTGGTTATGTTCTCTCGCTAATCTGTTTCGTGTCTATTTCATTATTAGACCAGCCAGAAGAACCTTGAGGGCACAGGAAAGCTTGTTTCTCCTCCTCAGCCACAGGCTTAAATACCATCAATTAAAGAACAAAACAAAACAAGAAGACGTTGATAGGGAGGAGGCCAGTTATGAGGGGTGACCAGGAAAAGCAGAGGAGACAAAGGAAAGGTGTAATTTGCCGATTTAAATCAGTGCTTTCTCCATTGATTGGTTTCTTGTGATATAGTTCCTTCTCCTCCAGGTACAGAGCACGGAGGCTTCAGATGGAGATTTCCTTTATAAATATAAATGTCTCTGACAAAAGGGTAAAGTTTACCTTTTTGCACTTCTGTCTTCAGAACTTCTCCTATGTCTGCAGTTTTTTCAAAATAATCTCCTCAAAATAATTCTTATGTCAAAGAGGCATACATTGGGGTGACATATTCTGCTGCCCTTCATACACATCTTAGGTTCTTCAACTGGGGCCCTGTGACTAAGACAGACTGGTGTGAAAAATAATCAGAAGTTTATTAACATTATATATGTACACATGGGAACACGCAGCAATGAGTAACCCAAAGGGGAGTTTAGAATTTGGGTTCAAGTTCAACAAAGGAAAAGGGATCTGGGTCTTCTGGGTGAGAGAGGCAAGTTTTGGGAAGGTAACCAGGAAAAGTATGGCAAACACGGGTTGTTCAGAAAGATCTGTTATGCAGATTTCAGTTGGTGCTTTCTCCACTGATAGGAATTGGAAGAGTCCTCCTCTTCCTGCAGATGGAGAGGGAGAAAGCTTTACAGATGGAAATTTCCTTTATCGATACAAAAGGGAAACTTGCACACTGTCTTTAGAGATTTTTATGCATCTGCTTGTTCTCAATGGCTTTCAAAATAATTCATATACCAATGTTAAAAAACAAAGTTCTACTGAGTAAATCTGAAGATCTAACTGGCTTTATTAAGCGATTCCCAAAGCAGGCAGCATCCCATCTGGCAACTAGGCGGGTGCTCTGAGGGGCTCTACAAAATGGAAGGTTTTTATAGAAAGAAAGGAGAGGCCAGAGGGATCTTAATGAAAGAAAAGAGAATTATTTGGGGGCTTTTCTTTGAGGGAGTAGAAGGGGAAGAGTTTTTATCATTCAGATCTCCTGTTCTTTCTATGAGAGATGGAGAGGACACTTGTGACAGATTACCTTATTGGTGCTTAACCAGAAAATTCCCAACTAGTTAATTAAGATTATTTTTCCAAGGGATTGAAGCTACAATTAGATCAGTTATTAAATCTAAGTTGGTATTATGAGCTTTTAGCACAAGTGACACTATTTTGGGCCTGTGGTTTTTTTTCTTTAATACAAAAAGGTATATTTTGAGGTGGATATTCTGGTATGCCTAAATCCCACAAGCCTGGGGCAGAGCCTGAGACGTGTGGGAATTCTGATTTTTCACTTTAAACAATTATGCTAATCTTGCCCTCTCTTCCCTAATATGTTAATGTTGATCTCAATATAAAACGAATGGTTATGAATCGCCAAACACATTTTACCTCAAGAAGATGGTCCATTATTTATTTCTGTGGCTTCTAGCATCCACTGACGCCCTGGTGTAGACACTGGAGATGATGCTGATATTGATGATGACGATGATGGTGATGGTGAGTACTTTGTACATAGTTCAGATTAAGATACACACTTACATGGAATTTGGAGCCAGAAAGTCCTGGTTTTGAACACTAGCTGTATGGTAAGTGTGTGGCCTTGAGAAAGGAACTCAATCTCTCTGTGTCTTCATTCCCTCAACTATAAGACTGGATTAATTATACTGGCAACCTCCAGGAACATAAGTTAAAGAAGGAACGAAAGAAATAAAACAGAGTAAGGGCATAAAATGGAGCCAGCAATGAGATTAAACTAGGAGAATGATATGCTATGGGTGACCTAAAGGCCATTGTGGACCACAAATTTGGCTGTGAGCTTTTAAACACCTAATGGGAAGGGCAAACGTGGTAAGTGACTCCGTTCATGGTGTTCATAAAATAAAAACCAACCAGTTGCTAAGGAGTGATTCGGGCATCTCTCTTGAGAGTCTTAAGAGAGGACTGGATGGAGAAATCAACAATGTCCCCATAACATCTCTCTGATGAGGATTCTCACAGGGCATCTTATTATAGGCTTACAGCTTCTCCACCCTCACTGCTATTCCATACTTGGAGTGGAGCACAGTGTAAAGTGTAGCATTGGATTAGGGTACTGAACATTCTGGAAAGGGAGAAATGCTGGTTAATTCAAGGAGAAAAGGAAGGGTAAGGTTTGGGCAAGATGAGAGGGGTTGGGGTGAGGGAGAACATGAGAAGAAAGCAAAGACCAAGAGGTGAAGACATGAAGGGCAATATTAGAAAATTAAACATTTATTAAAAAAATAAATATTAGGCGGATTGCCCTTTTTCTCCTCCCAGCCTCCTTATGCAGGGGTGAGGAGGGAGCCCTGGTGTTCTGTATGCTCCTAGCACACAGAGGGAAAGTCTCTCTCCAGAAGGAAAGTCTAAGTCTTTTTTTTTCAATGTGGGCAGCAGGAGAGCTGAGGAAACTATGGACATGAGCCTGTGAGCCTCTCACCTCTAGACAATATGGTGGTGATGAAATGGGAAAAAGTTGGGGATGAAATTCGAGCAATGGTTCTCAATGAGGGGCAATTCTGCCCACCAGGGGATATTTGACAATGTCTAGAGACACTTGGCTGTCACAACTTGGGAGGAGGTGCTACTGGCATCTACTGGGTAGATGCCAAGGGTGCTGCTAAACATTCTACAATGCACAATACAGGGGATACGGCAAAGTGTTTCTGGTCCAAAATGTTAGTGGGAGTGAGCTGAGGAAATCTGGATTGGGAGAAGGAGGACACTATGGTTGAGACAGGGATCTCTGCCAACCCCTTCAGTTTGCACTATGCTGGGAGTCAGATTTCACCCAGAGCATAATGCTTAAGATCATGATGGTGATGATGATGACAATGACAATGATGATTCCATTTGTTCATAGTACAGTTGACAATGGAGTCTCACACTCATTCCTCCATGAAATTCAGACAAAGTGGAGCCTCTTTGTGGAAGAGGAGACCACAGCTCAGAGAACATAAGTGATCTTTTTCAATATTTGTTTCAAGTTGTAGTGCTGGTTTGTTCTCTTCCTCCTCCATCTTCTGGGATGCCACTGTCTGACTGCCCCTTTCCTCCAACCACATATGTTGGGAGAATTCTCTAATGTACAGATCTAAAAGCTGAAGAGGATAGATACTCACATTCCCCTTTTTTCTTGAAAATAGGGTGTGGGTCAATTAGCTTCACCCACCTTCGACTTTGAATAAAAAATCAGGGACCACAGTGGTGAAGCAGGGTCAGGGACACATTCTTTTTTATAGTGAATGGTGGTGGTAGTGATGGCAGTGGTGACAGTGGGGGTAGTGGTGATGGTGGTGGTGGTGGTAGTGGTGATGGTGAGGGTGGTGATGGCAGTGGGGGTAGTGGCAATGGTGGTAGTGGTGGCAATGATGGTGGTGGTAATGGTGATGGTGGTGCTGGCGGTAGTGATGATGGTAGTTTTGGTGGTGGTGGAGGCAGTGATATACAGCATCAATGTCAAGGCTAGTGAGATATGGGTATCTGTTGATGAGGTTTGGTAGTGAAGAAGGCATCAGCCTTCTCTCCAAGCTGGTTTTCTGCCTGTGGCTTTAGCTATGGGTCTGGCTGTATAGTAACCTTTTGTTTCTATTTGTTTTCTAGTCATTCTGGCTGGCCACGCTGTGACCTATGTGATATCCTTTCATAGCATTCCTTCTCAGCTTCAATCAGCCAGAATCATTTTTTGTTGTTGTTGCCTAAAAGGAGGAATTCTGACTGTACACTCTGTGTATGACCTTGGGCTGGTCCAGAGTTTGTTTTTACTTTAGGGTTTAGCTCTACATAGAGCTCAAACATGAATCTAACGTGACCTCTGCAGGAGACCAAAACAGAATCTGAGATACTGCTCAGAAATGCTCCTCTCCTCCAGCAATAAGCCTCTGCCACTCCTTCAAAACCATCATGCACGTTCCTTCTCCAGGGACTCCTCTTCCAAGAGCCTCTTAGCTCCCCTTAGTCTCGCCTTGGGCCACCACTCCCCTAAATGACAAATGAACCCAGGTATGTGTAACCTCCACCTGTGGATAGAACTTGAATTCTATTCTATCCATGTTAGCCACCACCTGACCTGTCATTTAAAAAATTCTCCTTCTGGAGCTGGGACCCATTGTCACATATGAATTAGCTGCTGAGGGCAGTGTGTGTCCATCCCAGGTCACTGCTCAGGGGAGGCCAGCAGCCTGTGGACGGGGAGGAGACTGTCCAGGAGCTCACTCTCTGCAGGGTGCATGACACCTCCTTCTCGGCCTTCTCGAGGGAGAATCAGCAAGGAAGAGATCTGCTGGCTCTAAAGAGCAGTGCCCCACCCTGGAGCCTCCAGCCACTTATTAGTGAGTCTGTGAGGCACGTGGCCCCGCTGTTCCCTTAGAGCAGGTGGATCATGTTTCTTGTGGGCATTGAGGCCTGGCTCACAGCCATGGTCTGTGAAGGCAGTCGTGACACCAAATCCCTCCCTTGTGATACCCAGGCAGTGAAGACCGAACAGGAAAGACAAGCTCCCAGGCTCCTAGGAGGAGCCAAGGACACTGTCTAGAGCAATGATGGCGAACCTTTTGAGCTCGGCGTGTCAGCATTTTGAAAAACCCTAACTTAACTCTGGTGCCATGTCACATAGAGAAATTTTTTGATATTTGCAACCATAGTAAAACAAAGACTTATATTTTTGATATCTATTTTATATATTTAAATGCCATTTAACAAAGAAAAATTTACCAAAAAAATGAGTTCGCATGTCACCTCTGACACACGTGTCATAGGTTTGCCATCACGGATCTATACCTTAAAGTCCATCAAGGGTTTTTTGTTTATTTGTTTGTTTGTTTTGTGTTTCTTTTGTA
>NW_006283136.1:130521-132110 GCF_000327345.1 Myotis davidii
TGTCATCAGTTCGCCATCACTGGTCTAGAGGGAGGTGATCTCTTCATTCCTTTCAGACACACAGCCAGGGGTTCAAGGCTCAGAAGCAGGGCCTTCACACTTACCCAGGACAGAGGGGAAGGGGCCCTTGCCTGGAAGTGGGAGGCCACAGTCCTATTGGCAACTGCTCTCATTGTCCCCTCCCTGACAGCCCCGTTCCAGGCTGTGGTGCAGGCTTCCTTCCATTCCGAAGTTCCCCCTGAAACTAGCTCCCTTCATTTCCTTCAGTAATGGGTTCTGCCATGTCAGGTTGAGATACTTAGAAGTGGCTTCCTCCCCTTCCCAGAAACACTTAAGACGGTTGACACAACACTGGCAATGGCTTTGGTGTCTTTGGGATGTGCAATTTTAAAAATATTTATATGGTCAAATCTATCCATCTCTTCTTTCATTGTAACTGCCTCAATGCCATGCTAAGAAGGCTTTCCCTATCTCAAGATTATACTAACTGTCTCTATTTTTTATTCTAGTAATTTTTTCTATCTTTATCAAAAAACATTTGGAATTAATATTGGTCCAAAGGGTGAGGTGGAAATGGACTGTTATTTTTGTTCCTAAGTGGTCATTTTCTCTAGGCCTGCTGGGCGAATTCATCTTTCCTTCACTGGTTTGAAATGTCACCTTTGTAATAAAGGGACATTTTCATGTATTCTTGACTATTATTTTGCTCCATTGATTTTTATTTTGCTGTAGTATCATTTGGTTTCGGAAGATTTGTGAAGTCAGAGCAACAGCACTGATCTAATTAGTTGGGAGACTTTACAAGGCTTTACCAAAGAAAAGTCACCAGCTGTTGACGGAGTGACTGGGGCCCTGCTTGAGAGTCGTCCCCTGTTCAGTGACACTGGCCAGCAAGCTCGAAGAGCAATGACAGAAAGGTCAGGCAGGGAGTCTGAGGAAACTAGGGCTGGAAGGACATTTAGAAATCATCTTCTAGTCCAACCTCTTTACTTTCCAGCCATGGGAACTTGGCACCAGAGAGGTTAACCCAGTTCCCAGGGTATGGTAGATGTTGGATGCGCACTCAGAGGGCTTGCCTACAAATTGTTTGTCCCAGACATCTCTGTTGTAGCCTTTCCTGCCTCCCTTGCTCACTGCCACCGCTCTAATTCTCACCTTTTTATCTTTCACCTGGCCAGCGACTTTGGCATTGGCACCCCTATCTCCAGCCTCCATTCCTCTGTCTGATTGACAGAACACCTCTGGGTTGGGATCATGTCACCCTCTGCTGAAAATCCAGTCAGTGGCTCTTTACAGAAGTTAAACTTATTCCGATATTGAAGGTTCCTACACCCCAGCACTCATCCGAATTATCTCTTGTTTTTCTCTCATATAACTTGGAAACTCCAACTGGACAGGACTAGTTGTCATGTCCTCTATTTCCCCATGAGCCACTGATTGCCCTTTCTCTGCCCAGATCTCTAAAACCACATCTACTCTTTAAAGCTTGGTCCAAAGGTTAGCCAAGCTATCTAAATTCCAGAAAGGTTAAGCACGCTGTCAAATTTGCCTTCTGTGATGCCCAAGCCTAGAGACATCTGTGCTTAGTC
>NW_006283136.1:150655-151237 GCF_000327345.1 Myotis davidii
AGCCACTAGGCCAGTGATGGCGAACCTTTTGAGCTCGGCGTGTCAGCATTTTGAAAAACCCTAACTTAACTCTGGTGCCGTGTCACATAGAGAAATTTTTTGATATTCGCAACCATAGTAAAACAAAGACATATTTTTGATATCTATTTTATATATTTAAATGCCATTTAACAAAGAAAAATCAACCAAAATAATGAGTTTGCGTGTCATCGGTTCGCCATCACTGGTCTACAGGAAGGTGATCTCTTCATTCCTTTCAGACACACAGCCAGGGGTTCAAGGCTCAGAAGCAGGGCCTTCACACTTACCCAGGGCAGAGGGGAAGGGGCCCTTGCCTGGGAGTGGGAGCCCACAGTCCTATTGGCAACCGCTCTCATTGTCCCCTCCCTGACAGCTCCGTTCCAGGCTGTGGTGCAGGCTTCCTTCCATTCCGAAGTTCCCCCTGAAACTAGCTCCCTTCACTTCCTTCAGTAATGGGTTCTGCCATGTCAGGTTGAGATACTTAGAAGTGGCTCCCTCCCCTTCCCAGAAACACTTAAGACGGTTGACACAACACCGGCAATAGCTTTGGTGTCTTTGGGA
>NW_006283136.1:151372-152292 GCF_000327345.1 Myotis davidii
AATCATCTTCAGTCCAACCTCTTTACTTTCCAGCCATGGGAACTTGGCACCAGAGAGGTTAACCCAGTTCCCCCATGTAGGGTATGGTAGATGTTGGATGCACACTCAGAGGGCTTGCCTATAAATTGTTTGTCCCGGACATCTCTCTTGTAGCCTTTCCTGCCTCCCTTGCTCACTGCCACTGCTCTAATTCTCACCCTTTTATCTCTCACCTGGCCAGTGACTTTGGCATTGGCACCCCTCTCTCCAGCCTCCATTCCTCTGTCTGATTGACAGAACACCTCTGGGTTGGGATCATGTCACACTCTGCTGAAAATCCAGTCAGTGGCTCTTTACAGAAGTTAAACTTATTCCGATATTGAAGGTTCCTACACCCCAGCACTCATCCGAATTATCTCTTGTTTTTCTTTCATATAACTTGGAAACTCCAACTAGACAGGACTAGTTGTCATGTCCTCTATTTCCCCATGAGCCACTGATTGCCCTTTCTCTGCCCAGATCTCTAAAACCACATCTACTCTTTAAAGCTTGGTCCAAAGGTTAGCCAAGCTATCTAAATTCCAGAAAGGTTAAGCACGCTGTCAAATTTGCCTTCTGTGATGCCCAAGCCTAGAGACATCTGTGCTTCCCCCTGCCTGCCTGATTGCTGCTTTCTAGGCCAACCACTCTGGCATCTTGCTTCTCCTGTAAAATGTGGACAATGGTCGGTACTTCGTATCAGTGGTGATAGGTATTAAATGAGGTAGCATCGAGAAAGCAATTGGCCCAGTCTAGCACTTAGGAACTGCTCCAAAAATGCTGGCCTCCTCATCCCTGGGCTTCAATTCTCAAAGGGACTTGCCCAGGTGGAACGTATTCCAACCAGGGCATCAGGCTGAGACCGGGGAGCATCACTTGGAGATGTTCTGCAGAGAGAGCGT
>NW_006283136.1:171370-176388 GCF_000327345.1 Myotis davidii
CCAGAAAGCAGAGGGAAAAATATATAAAGTGTGAATTTTTTTTTAACAAAACCTTAATATACATGAACTGAAAAGAGAAAAGGAGTATCTGCTGAGAGTTGTATTATAATTCTATATGAAATACAATATCCAACATTGTGTTTGTGTGTGTGTGTGTGTAGATCCAGGAAAACAAGTGTGCAATTAACAAGAATTGCCAAAAAAAAAATGAAATTGATCATCTTCTAGTCCAACCTCTTTACTTTCCAGCCATGGGAACTTGGCACCAGAGAGGTTAACCCAGTTCCCCCATGTAGGGTATGGTAGATGTTGGATGCACACTCAGAGGGCTTGCCTATAAATTGTTTGTCCCGGACATCTCTCTTGTAGCCTTTCCTGCCTCCCTTGCTCACTGCCTTCCCAGGGTATGGTAGATGTTGGATGCGCACTCAGAGGGCTTGCCTACAAATTGTTTGTCCCAGACATCTCTGTTGTAGCCTTTCCTGCCTCCCTTGCTCACTGCCACCGCTCTAATTCTCACCTTTTTATCTTTCACCTGGCCAGCGACTTTGGCATTGGCACCCCTATCTCCAGCCTCCATTCCTCTGTGAGGGATGTCTGAGGGGTCCCGGATTGCAAGAGGGTACAGGCTGGGCTGAGGGATCCCACCACCCCATGCACGAATTTCGTGCACCAGGCCTCTAGTAATTTATAATGAATGTTTGGATTATATCACCTGGAAACAGATGTCAAATTTGCCTTCTGTGATGCCCAAGCCTAGAGACATCTGTGCTTCCCCCAAGGATCACGTTTCCTCGGAGGCACCACTTCGCAGTGTGGAACACTCCCTGCCTCACTGTCTGGTCATTCCCTAACGTGCTGCTCCGTGGGGACAGGGATGGTGACTTTCCCCTCTATCTCCCAAGGTACCTTGCATAGTAGGTGCTAAATGATTGCCTGCCTGATTGCTGCTTTCTAGGCCAACCACTCTGGCATCTTGCTTCTCCTGTAAAATGTGGACAATGGTCGGTACTTCGTATCAGTGGTGATAGGTATTAAATGAGGTAGCATCGAGAAAGCAATTGGCCCAGTCTAGCACTTAGGAACTGCTCTACACAGTATAATACAGGTAAGTGTTAAATAATACAGAACAAGGGAATAAATGAAAGATTTCCCCTCCCTGACATTCCCAGAACCTTCTATTACTTCCCAGGAATGAGGATGGAATGCATTTCTAGATTACTGAATGACTTAATAAGCTCACTGGAGATGATTTTGGGGGAATTATGAAAAGGAGCTGATAGAAATGACAAATGCAGTCCTATTTTCAAAAAAAGGTGAAAATGTACGCTGAAATCTGTTGACATGAAAGTCTGAAGTCCATTTTGGATGAAGTTGTAGACTGCAATGTTGAAGGGATGGGCACTGGGCATTAAGCAAAGGTTTATGAAGAATGCATGACAATGCTAACATTTACTGAACACTTGCTATGCTCTCATATTATTTCATTTAATTCTCACAACAACTCTTGGAAGAAGAGTTTGTACTGTTATTACACCCATTTTATAGATGAGAGAACTGAGATTCAGAAAGGTTAAATTGCCCCATATTATACAACTAATAAGTAGAATTTGCATCCAGGACCTCCTCTTTCCAAAGTTGGTTCTTCTTCCATTATAGCATGCTGCTTTTCAAATGGGTCTAACAGAGGGCTAGGCACATACTATTTCATTTTAGTCCTCCTCATATATATGCCAATCATGTGATATGCCCAGATTAACTTGCCCATGGACTGCATTAGAAGTGTTCTCCCTGGAGCAAGGAAGGAACCAGTCCTATCCCTGGAACACTGGGCTCCGAGGAGCCAGGCAGGGGGAGTTAGGGTCCAACCCACCATCCTCTGCTGCTTTCTAGGCCAACCACTCTGGGCATCTTGCTTCTCCTGTAAAATGTGAATAGTGGTAGGTACTTCGTATCAGTGGTGATAGGTATTAAATGAGGTAGCATCGAGAAAGCAATTGGCCCAGTCTAGCACTTAGGAACTGCTCCAAAAATGCTGGCCTCCTCATCCCTGGGCTTCAATTCTCAAAGGGACTTGCCCAGGTGGAACGTATTCCAACCAGGGCATCAGGCTGAGACTGGGAAGCATCACTTGGAGAAGTTCTGCAGAGAGAGCGTTGGAGCCCACGGAACTGAAGCTGGGAAACAGGGTCCTCCATGGCCCGAATCCACGGCTCCTTCCAAAGCCTCCTGAGACCGAAGGCTTCCTGGAACCCACTTCTCCTGGCACTGGCATCACTCTTTCTAGGCAATGCTACACAAAATAACTAAGGTCTGAGTGCAAGTCATTTGTGATTACTGATTTAATGATATTAATAAAACTCTAGTAATAAAAAATTGGCATCCAACCTAAATGGCTCTCTCCTAAGTTGTTTAAAAAACATGCACTTCACGTATGTTGGGGGTTTGGGGGTTTTCCCTGAAACATGAAAATTTGGGGCTAGCTGTCCAGTGGGTGGGTGGCCAGCAGGACTGAGAGGTCCTTTGATCCAATCAAGGCCACAGAGAGCCCGCACCCCCTCAAGTCCCCTCCCAAGCCCCCAGAGAATTGCCCGGCACCCACGTGCCATGCTGGAGCCCCACTCTTAGCAGGCGACACAAAGCAGGACAACTGCTGTGTAAAACATCACGTGTGCCCTCCTTCTCCCGATACCACCTCTGCTTGCTAATCCCCAGAATATAGAATGGAGTATATTCCATTCCCTAGAGACACAGCCATCACCTATTAAGTAAGGAAAGGCTTTCAGCCCAAGAACTATATTTGGGGAGCCTCAGTAGCTGCCCAACTTAGCAGACCAACCTCCATAACGTCGCAGGAGTCCTCCCAGCCTGTCCTTAACATGCACGCACGCATACCCATTCCATTAAACTGTGTTCATCGTTTTACAGACAACAGGGCTTCTCACACTACACAGCTTAATACTCTCATGCCTCCGAACGTAATTATCGCAGTAACTCAAGCTCACATTAAAAGCGAGAGACGGGTCCACATTATCCTTATCATGAATTAGTAATCTTTCCCTCTGGAGATGCCTTCCCCGATGATGCTCACTGAGGTGTCTACTCACAGCTGTGCTGTGTCCCGTGTTCATATTAAGCTTCCCCCACCATTGGCTGTGAGTGCTGTGGCTTGTTTTGAGTAGATGAGAACAATTCCCTTCCTCCATCCCTACCCCTCCACCCCTCCTTCCAGGTTGAGTTGAGTCCTGGCCAGGAAAACTACATGTCCCACATAACCGCCTCCTGGAAATTGAGAGGCAGCTATGACAGGGGCAAGAGCACTGGGCTTTTTTGAGAGCCAACTCTGCCTCTGAGAGCTGTGTGACCCAAGTCGGTCATAGTCTCTCTGAACCTCAATTCTTCATCGGCAAAGTGGGGGGCATCCTACCTACCTCATTACCTTATGGGTATCAAAAGAGGAGAAAAAGCCATGAAAATGCTTCAAAAGCTCTAACTCAGAAAATGTTATTCATTTCTATTAAATAGGCACCATCTCAAGCATGTCATGCATGTTTCATTTGTTTATTCCCCTATATGCTCTGCTGGAGCTGGCTAGTACAGGTGATGGTTAAATATCCAGACATTTTCTGAGCTATGGCTAAACCGTTCATAAGTGAAAATTAACCATGGTGAGAGTATTTACACCAGAGAAATTGGCAAATGTTACAAATCAGGCCTATTTTTTTCTGTTTGTTTATGTATTAAGCCAGTTTATCAGGAATTATATAATCTTCATCTGGGAAAGTGAAGTTCAGAGAGATTATATGAAGATAATAATAATCCTGTGATGTTGAAGCATTCAACATGAATTGCTTCTGCTTCTCTTTTTTCTTTTCCTATATCTCCCATTGGCTTTCTATTTTTTTCATTAAAAATAAGAACAACAACAATCTATTTCTCATATTTTCTGTAGGTCAGACACTTGTACTAGAAGACTTGGAGCTTGGACATATAGGAAGAAAAACATGTAAACAAGTGGTTCTTGATCCTGGCTATATATTTGAGTCACCTAGGGGATGTTTTCAAGATATCAACAGCCCTTGCACCCTTCCAGCCCCTAAACAATTTGATTAATTATCAGCATCTCTAAGGCCCAGAGAAGGAAGTGATGTGCTGAGTCACACAGCAAATTATTGCTACGTGAGGTCTAGAGCCCAGGGTTTTCAAGTTGACTTCAGATATCTTTCCACCACCCACACCAGCCAATCAATCCATCAACATATGCTGTGTCAGTGCCTTACACACCGTAGTGCTCAAATCCACTCAGGTAAAAAAACAAACTTCATGCATTAATCTTGCAAAATTAGTCACTCCTCAGGTAAATAGTCATTCCTTAACTCATTCAAATAATGGAAAGGTCACATACATGAAAGGAATGGTCAGGCCATGTGATGTGCTCAGTTTACAAAGATTTCAAAATTACTGGTCAAAAAATTACCTGAGAATCACTGGAAAGTTCTGCAAAAACTGAAGCCCAGACAGGCAATGACACAAAGCAAATGAGTGCCAGAGCCAAGGAGTGATTCCTGTGGAGAACTCTCTCCCCACTCCCCCTCTTCCTCCCACACAGCCCTGAGGCCTGGGTCCAGCCCTACTGGGTCCTGTCCTGCTGTACAGCCAGCTCCCTCCCTTAGATGTGTTTCCCCCTTTCTCTCCCCCTTCTCTCTTTCATTTCTCAAATATTTAATGACCGCCTGACCAGTGTGGCTTATTGGTTGAGTATTGTCTGGTTGAGGTCATGGGTTTGATTCCTGGTCAGGGCACATGCCGGGGTTGTAGGCTTGATCCCCAGTAGGGGGCATAAGGAGACAGCTGATTGATGATTCTCTCTCTCCCCCTTTCTGAAATCAATATATATATATATATGCTATCTAACAAAAGAGAAACATGGTAATTAGCCGTATGTCCGCTACCCTTCCCATTGGCTAATCAGGGCGATATGCAAATTAACTTCCAGCAAAGATGGCGCCCAGCAGCCA
>NW_006283136.1:176970-205143 GCF_000327345.1 Myotis davidii
GCCCCTGATGTGCCCTGCTCTGTGTGTGACAGGGGGCACTGCCCCAACCCCCTGATTGGCCCTGCTCTGTGAGTGACAGGGGGAAGTGCCCCAACCCCCTGATGGGCCCTTTTCTGTGCTTGACAGGGGGTGGCACCACAACCTCCCCATCGACCCTGCCTTGAGTGTGACACGGGACGGTGCCCCAACCCTCCAATCGGCCCTACCCTGAGCGTGACTGAGGGTGGCATCACAACCTCCCGATTGCCCTGCTCTGTGCATGACAGGGGGTGGCGCCCTCACTCCCCAATTGGTCCTGCTCTAAGCCCGACCAGGGGCTGCACCTAGGGATTGGGCCTGCCCTCTGCCACCCGGGAGCAGGCCTAAGCCAGCAGGTCGTTATCTCCCGAGGGGTCCCAGACTGCAAGAGGGCACAGGCTGGGCTGAGGGACTCCCCCTTCCCCATGAGTGCACAAATTTTTGTGCACCAGACCTCTAGTATAGATATATTTAATAACCACAGGGCACAGGTCCTGGCACTTAATTATTGCTTAGTAATTTTTTTTTTTAATGAACAAATGAACAAGTGACTAGGTTCCTTACAATTCTGGGCTCTAAAGCTACAGGAATGAATAAAACATGTTCTCACCCTCAAGATGCTCAGGGTCTAGTTAGAGGTACTGTGGGGTACAGGAGGAAGCGTGGGATTGCAGCGAGATAGATGCTCATCAGAAACCTGGCTCTGCTTGGAATGTGGGCAAAGAGCTTGAGTAGCCTGGGCCCCAGCTTCCTCACCTGTAAAATGAAGATATTAATGCCCACATCATGCGGCTGAGGTGCGATTTAAATCATGGATCAAGTCATCTAAAATGTTTCCCAGCACACAGTAGGGCTGCAACATTATTATGTATGCCTTTGAGCAAGGGTTAGAAAGCAAAAGAGCCAGCTGAGCTTCAGGTCAAGTGGTTGCTTGCCTCAAGGAGAAATCTAAATCATTCCTTGTGACATCGTCAGAGCCACTTCTTCCTGCTCCACCAGGTCAGCTCCCAGCCCAGACATGTCAGCCAGGCGGCCACAGGCCACGCACTGCTCTGCTGTTATAAATAGCTCCGAGCCGCTCAGATATTCCTAAATAACCATGGGCTCTTGGCCCAGGCTTACCTAGTAAATCTCCCTCCACGGCACTGCAGAGCATGTCTCCTTACCTAAAGTAAATTCACAGCAAATGTTTGTTAGACAAAATTATCTATTAAGTAAATGCACGTGCACACTCTTCACGCTCATTTCCCTTTCAGGAATATACTCCTCTAGAACCAAATGCCCAATTTAATGCATAATAATTGCTGGTTTTTCTTTTGGTTATTTTCTGCTGCTAGAGTGCCTACGTCAGGATCTGCCAGCGGCGTGCCCCCACCAACATCTGCACACACACACCTGTCTTCACGACTGCACTCTGGGATGCTTGCTGTTGTTGCTTGTCACTGCCACTATTATCATGTGTTAATGTATTTTATCGAGTGTTTTCTATTATTGGAGTGTAAGCTTCTCAAGGGCAGCTGTCTTGTCCGTTTTATTCAACAGTGAATCTCCAGAACTACCCAGAGCCTGACACTTGGGAACAGGCAGAAACATGTGTTGAATGAGTGGGCAGACAGTCTAGTGGGCGACAGTGCATTTCCTAGCATAGCTCTGAGCTGGGGAGACCCCAGAGGCCCTCGTCTGCACAAGAGGGCTAAGTCGGGGTGCAGCTGAATGTACCAGGTGTGGGCACTGGCCTCCATGGTGGCTGCTCACCCAGGGCTGCATGAGGAGGAGATCTATTAGGGCTCAAGAGGAAAATATTAGGACTTCTATCTGTTATTTACGTTGGCCTGAAAAAAAAAAAAGAGAGACATGTCCAGTTTTCTGATGTAGACAGTTTATCAAGGAGACTAATCTCGAGAGGGTACAAGCAGGAACAACGTTATCTTTCTCCCACCACTGCCTTCAAACAAAGTTCAGGTAACTAGGCCAAGCCGGCCTAAGACACCAACCTATATATACTTGATTTAGCTTAAAATAAATGCAGGGACTAAATAAATGCTCTCTCGTGGGAAACAAAGTAGAAACCAACAATGATCAAGCCAAATGGAAAATTCCTAACTCAGCAGGGGCCTGCCACACTATCGTCACCCAGGGAGAGTCACCCCAAAGGTGACAGGCCACGGCAAATGTCTTGGTGAGTTGAAGTACAAGAACAGGCATGACATAAATGTTTTTAAAAACAATACCAACTCTCGTTCTGAAATATCTGCCTAAATACTGTGATTTAATTGTTATGGTCTGACTCAGGAGTGGGGACCATCTGGCCCGAGAAATCATTTGTCTGGCCCTGCCAAGGCATTAGGGGTGAGTTAATTAAATGTTTAACCAAATAGAGCAAGCTAATTTTTAAGTTGATAATTTTGTATGGCCTGCGAATGATATTATACATATCCAAATGGCCCTTGGCAGAAAAAAGGTTCCCTACCCCTGGTCTAAATGAAGGATTTGAAAGGTAGCACACTTGTCTTTTCCCCCTTGATCCTAGCAGAGGCCCCGGCATGATATGGTACTTTCTACATGTAGGTGGGTTGAATACATGAACAACATACCAAGAAACAATGTCTCACTTTCAGGTTGTAGAGGATCAGACCACTTTAGTTACATCTCCCCTGAGAGACACTTAACCCGATCTTGACAATCACAAGTGGTGGCATTTGCAGCCTTCTTAAAACATGTGTAAAACGTTGACATTTCCACAGACAGAAGCCAAACCCCTGGAAACATGTCTAATCTGGTCGCTCCAGGTTTAGCAGGAGCCTTAACTCCACTTGCCAACGGGAAGTGCCCCAAACACATGTTTAGCAAGAAAGACCACATAACTAGCCAGGTTGACGTGGGGAATGTCTGGTGTTTATTTTATTTATGCTTTGCATTAAGTTAAAACTTCATTGCCAGCGACACGGGCCAGCAGGCTTCTTTCACAGCTGTTTCTCTATGAAACAGTTTCACAAAGACAGGATGTTGTCCTAAAAGAGTCTTTTGGTTCTCGGCTGGACAGGCCAGCAGCTGGCTGGGTGTCACAAACAAACCCGAAAAGTACGCTCAGTGATGCCAGCTCACCAGGAAGCTGGGTCTACAGATTCCAAGGCCGAGCAGCAGGGAATTAAAAAGGCCGTAAATAATGCAGGGCGGCTGGTGCCTTCACAGAGGCCAGGAAGCCAAGGCTGGAAGCAGTAAGGGCGCTGGAGCAGCGGGCCCCTGCGGACGCTTAGGGAACACACAGAGGACTGCTCTGTGTCAGGCCTCACAAAGCTTGGAAACAGAACTGAGCACAGACAACAAATTTGTTTCCCAGATCAGAAAAATGCCGGTTGACTATTTCTGTTAATATCAGGAACTGGGTAATAGCGGCAGCAGATAGGTATTGAGCTCTCATTCCCAGGTGCTATAGTAGGTGCTTTTCATGCATTTTCTCATTCGATGCCTATTAGACTCTGAGGGGAAAAGTTTCATTATCTCAACGACAGGTGAGGAAGTTGAGACTCAGAGATCAGAAGTAACTTACCCCAAATCCACAGCTAGGATAGGAACATTGGGATGTGAATCTAGTGTGTCTAAAGCATGTTCTCTAAATCGTGACTTTTTATCAGTTTCCAAACAAACAAACAAAAACAAATAGTGACACAGCAGTGCAGTGAGGGAAAATATGGCCTTTTAACTAAATGGTATATGCATGACCTTGGAGTAAGTAACACTCCCTTGCATAGGCAAAAGGTCACTAACAATAAATAATCAAATTGATAGATGGGATTATGTTAAAATAAAAAACCTCTGTTCATTAAGAAACACTATTAAGAAAGTAAAAAGGCAACACACAGAGTGGAAGAAGGTATTTGTGATGCATATAGAACCAATATTCAGAATATATAGAGACCTTCTACAATTCAATAAGAAAAAGAGAAAACCAAGTAGGAAAATGGGCAAAAGACTCTAATAGGCACTTCACAAAAAGAATATCCAAATAGCCAGTAAACATATAAAATATGACTTAAGTTGTTAATCATCAGGCAAATGCAGATTAAAATCATTATGCAATCTGACTACACACCGATCAGAATGACCAAATTTAAAATGACAGGAAACACTATTAGAGAGGATGTAGAGCAATCAAAATGCCCATAGATGTCAGTAGTTTGATAGATACAATCACTTTGGAAAATTGTTTGGCAGTAACTATGAAAGCTGAATATATACATACTATGTATAATTTCAGTCCTAGTATAGACCCAACAGAAACATTCATATATATTCACTAGAAGATATGTATGAGAACATTTGTGCAAAGCTATTTGTTGCAAATGAAAACAAAAAAAACGGCCCAAATGCCCATAATAATCAAATGGGAAAATAAATGATAGTATATTTACAAGATATCAGCTAGACTGTATGAACTTCATATCAATCAGATTATATGAACATGCAACACTATATTGATCAAACACATGCAACAATATATGGATTAACCTACAAATGTGATATTGAGTGAAAGAAGCAAGATGCAGGTGAGTATATTCTTCATGTTTCCTTTATTTAAAGTAAGAAACAGACACAATTCCTCTATACTATTAGAAGTCAGGTTAGAAAAGGGTGTAGTAACTGGAATGGGGTACTAAGGAGGCTTGACTTCTCAGGTGTGATATTCTGTTTTTTAATCTATGTGCTGGCTGCAAAGGTGTATTTAGTTTGAGAAAATTTATCAAGCTGTGAACTTACTATATCAGTTACTTATTGCCATACAAACCATCCCTAAACCCAGTGGCAGACAAAAAGGGTGATCTCTTACTGACTGGTTTGTGAGCAGTGGAGTCCTAGGTTGGGCTCAGCTGGCCTGGCTCTGAGCTGCTTTCATTGGCAGCTGCCCAAGGCAGGTTCCTTTAAGGTGACAGGCAGGATCCGAGGGGGTGAGAGGAAACACACGGGTCTCTTAAGGTCTAGGCTAGGAGTTGGCATCCTTTGACCGCTGCCCACATTCCATTGGCCTAAGCAAGTGACAGGGCCAAGCGGAACATCAGTGGGGCAGGGAAATATGCTCCTCCAAGAGCCCAGGCAGAGGAGGGACTGTTTGGAGAAGAGTCATCTGACCCACGATATTTATGATAGGTGCGGTTTTCTGTGTGTATTTCATATTTTAAAACAAAAATTGTTAAAAGGAAACAACAAGTAAAAAGTGTAGTCAAAACATGATCCTCCAACCTCACCCCACCCTCCCACCCCCAGTTCTTCATGGAGAAGGGATGCTGCTTATGGAACTTTTGTACACGCAGGAGAAGAAAGGAAGGAAGGCCCGAGCTTCCCTCGCACACAATGCACTTCCTGTCTGCCGGCTGAGAGGGAAATCTCTGCCTGCGGCCACCGGCCAGAGCCATGGCAGCGACAGGTCAGCCCTTCCCCGGGCAGCTGGAGGGATCCTTCCCCAGTAAGGCCCCGTTTCTGGCCCTTGGTCTTCCCCTTGACCGCTCCCTGTGAGAGTCAAATTACTGAATTACTTAAAGATTAAACTTTTTTTGATCAGAAAGAAGGAGCTGAATATTTAAGAGGCTCAAGATTTCTGCGAGACCTTTTCCCTATGAACTGACACTTCTGAACCGGCCTCCCTTATGCACAGCAGGCAGCGGGTTCTGCACAGGGGCGGTCCGTCACCGCAAGGGCAACGTGCCCAGTGCCCTGACCTTCTGAAACCGATATGCTCTCCATCAGAGAGACAGAGCCTTTGGAGAGGTCTGGTGCCCACGGCAAGGAGGGTGTGGGAAGCTTGAGGACAGGTGTTCACCCTGTGACTTCTGCAGGCCTGAGGGAACCTAAGGCCCTTAAGCCTCACCATACCCACCTCCCCAGCCCTGCCCTGCCACCCCCCACCTCCATACTAAAAACTAGAGCTTTCATCTTGCCTCCAAGAGATGAAACAGGGAGTGGTATTCTATTCCTTCTCTGTAGGTAAATAACATTTGAATGTACACAATGACAATTCCCCCCTCCCCCCTACCTGACACTGGTGTCTTGGTTCGGCTCTGTTTCCTGGCAAAATCACAGTCTCACATATAAACTCCATCTCTAGACTCAGGCTGCCAAGTGTCAACTCCTGGCTCTGTTACCTACTTGCGGTGTGGCCTTGAGCGAGTTATTCAGTCACTCTAGCCCTCAGTTTCTCCATCATTAAGAAGAAAAGATACTTGTTTATTCATTCAGGGATTTTCTCCAAAGACCTGCTCTGTGTCTGGCAGGGTGCTAGGCTCTAAGGATACAGTGGCAAATGAGGTTTTCATGTGGGGGAGGTAGAGTGAAAAATCCAATTTATGTCCATGTAATCTCATTCATAGCCATGAGTGTTATGAAGGAAACAAACCATGAGTTGAGATGCGGACGAACAGGGGAGTCAAGGAGGGCCTCATTGAGAGGCAACACCTAAGCTAAATCTCAAAGGAAGAGAAGCTAGTCAGGGCAAAGGCTCTGGAGCCAGGAAGAGAGTGGTGCTATCAAGAAACTGCAGGCAGACCAGCGAGGCTGGGCAAGGGGAGAGTGACGTCTGGGGAGGCTGGAGAGAGAGAGACAGGAGTGCTATCCTGGGGGGCTGGTAGTCAAAGCAATTTGGATTATATTCTAAGACAGTGGGCAGCCACTAACCGTGCTAAGATGATCACACTGACTGCTGTGTGGAAATGGGGAGAGGGTGGAGTGGTGGTTAAAAATGGAAGTGAGACCAGTCAGGGGGCAGCAGCAAGAGTTCTGTGGAGATGGAAGAAGTAGATAGAATCAAGCATTGTCCTGGGGGTGGACCCCCAGGACTTGTTGATGGATTAGGGATGTAGTGAGTGTGTACGTGCGTGTTGGTTACTGATTGGGAGGGTGGGTGGTTGATGAAGGGAACAGTTTCGGGCGATCAAGGTTTCTGATTGGTCGTGTAAGGTCTGAGATATTGGAAAGACCGCCAAATGAGAATGCAGTGCTGTGGCGGCTGGAGGCCTAAGCTGAAGATGAGTATGTGGGGGTCAGCTTCTTACAAGAAAGTGGGAGCTCCCCTTCTGTCTCAGACCATTTTCGGAGTGCTCTGATAAAAATACCATAGACTGGGTGGCTTAAGCAATCAACACATATTTCTCACAGTTCTGGAGGCTGGAAGTCCAGGATTAAGGCACCAGCAGATTCAGTGTCTGGTGAAGACCCGCTTTCTGGTTCATAGATGGTCATCTTCCCATTGTGACCTCATATGGAGGAAGGCATGAGGAAGCTCTCCAGAGTCCCTTCATAAGGACACTAATCCCGTTCATGGGGGCTCCACCTTCGTGACCTAATCACCTTCTAGAGGCCCCACCTTCTAATACCATCATGTTGGGGATTAGGATTTGGGGATTATGAATTTGGGGGCGGGGTGATATAAACATTGAATCCATATCATTTATGCCTATAGCTCTTCAGAAAGGAGATGCATTAGGGAGAGAGTGAGAGAGGGGCGAGGAGAGGGCTGAGCAATGGCTGGAAGATCCCCAACATTAGAGTAAGGAAGACAAAGAGGGGCCAGCAAAGGACCCTACCAAGGACGGCCAATAAGGTGGAAGGAAGGCCAGGAGAGGGAGGGGTCACAGAGAGGGGATGTTTCAAGAAGTTGGGATGCTCATCTGGGTCCAATGTTGCTGAGACAAGGAAGCTTCCAGATGTATTGATAGGTGAAAAAAGCAAGGCATGGAACCAAGCATAGAGTGCACTATAATTTGCACTTTAGAAAGGCACATGTGAGTGTGGGGGTGGACATTTTAGCTGATTTGCAGGGTTACTTAGAGAATAGCACTGGAAGGCTCTGCTCAAGCCTGATAATAATGGCTACCCGGAGAGCAGAGAAGCCGGTGGTGGGAGACGGGGTCGGCTGGGAAGGAGACTTCACTGTGTATCAGACCCTTTAGTGCTTTTACATGTTTGTGTCAAAATTACAATGAGTAAGAAAGAAAAGTACTTTTCTTGCGAGAGTTGCTGTAAGGATACTAATACATCCTCGGCGAGCGGGTGGTGAGGATGAAATGAGATGGTGCACGTAAACTGCTTAGCTCAGCCTCAGCCCTGTGTTTGCTGAGGGTTGGCTGGGAGGGAGCAGCAGAGAGAGCCTTGGCCTGTATGTGCGGTTCCCAGAGCTGCCATAACAGAGCACCGCCAACTGGGTGCCTTCAAACAACAACAATGAATTCTCTCCCTGGTCTGGAGGCCAGAAGTCTGAAGTCAAGGTGCCAGCGTGGTCACGCTCCCCCTGAAGGCTCTAAGGAGGAGCCTTCCCTCGCCTCTCCTCGCTGCCGGTGGTGGCATCACCCTCCCGCACCCTCGGCTGGCAGCTGCATCGCCCCACTCTCCGCCTCCATCAGCACATGGTGTCTGTCTTCACATGGCCGTCTTAGAAGGACATCAGAATTGGATTGAGGCCTAATTCAGTATGACTTCAATTTAACTACATCTGCAAAGACCCTATGTTCTAGAAGGTCACATTCAGAGGTACTGGGTGGACATGAATTTTGGGGGATTCTCAACCCAGTGCAGCTTGCAGGTCAGATTCTCACAACCACAAGCTTATCTCTGACCTGGGCGTCTGATTCTTGTCCATAAAATGAGAGGGAGGCACTGGAGGCCCCTGGAAACCCCCTCCAGCCCACAAGCAAGGTCTCCTCAAGATGTTTCCAGAAGCCTCTCCAGTAGGCACATCTGGCAGCAGGAACAGGACTGAGGAGGTCAAAGCCCACCTGAGCCGTTCACGTTGCCACAAGTTTGGAGGTGCCCGTGGCTGTCCCTACAGATGCCCCTGGGACACCGAGCCATCAGTGAAGACTTCTTACGTGATGAGCTGCCAGGCTGCCAGGAGGGTTCAGACTTTGGCCTTAGTGAGGCTTGAACTCTGGGTGAGTCATAGCTCAGAATTATAATAAGCAAACCCGGTCCTGCCCAGTCCTCTGTCACATAATTCACAGGACACAGTAAATTCACATTCCTGTTGAAAGAGGAGTTGGAACAAACTGGATTTGGTTCGACAGAATCCAAGGGACATCTGAGGTCATAAACTAAGCAGATGGGTGCTGCTGAGTCAACGTACAGCAGCTGCCAGGCAAGGTGGGGACAGAACCGAGGAAGACACTGTGGATGGGGATCAGGAAAACCTACCCCACGGAGCATCCAGGGGATGATGCAAGTTCCCTTTGGGTAGCTGGGTTGCAATAAAAACAACACGTACCCAGAACCTGGCTCCTCACAAAGGCTTTGACATGTTATTCTATTTGATTTGATCCCTGAGAGTCGTGAGTGGGCGGGAACTTTGATCTCAGCTTCCCAGGTGAGGAAATTGAAGCCGGGAGTGATGCTGGCCTCGCCCAGGAGATCACACCAACCACTCAGGGTCCTCCCAACCCAGGCCTCTCCCAGGGAGGCTCCTCCAGGACAGTGGTCCTGAGAGTCACCACCCAAATCGCCAAGCCCTACGTCACCCAATAAAATGTTAAGGTAATAACCTTTCATAGGAACAATTTGTTTCCTCATTCTCATGTGAAGGGTGAGTACATACAGCTTTGTAGGATGTTGCTATTTTATTGATTTATGGCACACAACATAAATACAAGCAGAGCTCTTCTTGTGCAAATATGGGCTCAAGACGGGCCCAAAAGATCCCCTTTTAGCACCTCAGCTACTCCAGACAGACCTCCTGGAGTGACCACAGGACCATCCCAACCCCCAGGACAGGGAGGCAAGCCCCATTCCTCCGGAGAACATGGTCTTTAGAAGACAGCCTGCCTCACTCTGCCAAAGTGAGCTTCCCTGGGACCCTGCTGAGGACACGCCCCCGGAAAAAGCCCTGGGCCGCCCCATCCCACTGTTCCAGTCCTGGACGGGGCAGGGATGGGTTAGACCCCACTGCAAGGCTGTTTTCTGCCATGGGAGGTGCTGGCCCTGTTGCCAGTAGAGCGATTTGGGGCTTTAGTCAATAAACTACATGGCCATTAGGCACATGTTTGGGACTTGCTTTTGGTTACAGCTTTAAACAGAGAAAATGAATGAATGGAAAAAATGGGGAAGTGCTATTTTATAGTGATAAGAGAAGTGGGCATTGAGTCTGATCGCCCTTGGGCTGAAGCTAATATTGCCATCTCATCTCTGTGTCATTCAGGTCCCAGCCAGCAGAGAACGTCTGGGTGTCAGAGAGAGGCGAGGAAGGGAGGAGACAGAGCCAGCGTCATGGACTCACTCAAGGTCACACAGCTTCTAGTGGGTGATTGAACTCTGTGGGAGCGGGAACCATGTCTGTCCAGGACACCGTTTGTCCCCAGCACACATCAGGGTGCCTGGCAGAGGTGGGTGTCCACCAGATGAGCTGACTGAGTGAAGGCAGGCAGGGAGGGAGCGGGAGCAGCAGGCGAGAACACAGGCCTCTCCTTGTTCAGGCCAGCGCTCCGCAATTTTTGTCACTATTCTGAGCAGGACAAGAAGAAGCAGGGATAGAGTGAGGAGAGAGAGGGTGTATGAGGACCCCGCAGGTTAAGAGCATGGCAGTAAGGTGTGAGCAGGTGTTTTATGAAGAGGAAAAGGACGGAGCAAGTCTGAGAGGGTGGAATTCCAGAGTGGGGTCTACTTTCCAAAGTTAGGGTGCTGACCTGGGCCTGGCTGGTAGTGGTAGTGACTCAGGCTACAGGAGAAGAAAAAAATAACCAGGAATGTTTTCCCCAATAATCCTGAAGCCACACACCCTTCGCAAGAACGCCACGTCAGGCCTGCCCGGCTCTTCTGCTGGAGTCCTGTGGGTGGAGTGAAGGGGGAGCTGGGGAGGAAGAGAGGGCAGTCACTCACCTTCCCTGAAGAAGAGAAACAGCAGCAACCTGCAAATCTGCTCAGCCTGCTGCCTCTAACATTCGCATTCTGTATCTCATTTGAACCCTGAATCAGCCCTGTGAGGCCCCCATTCTACAGATGAGAAAACTGAGTCCCTTTTGAGTTCTTTTCACACATTTAGTTTCTGTTAAACAATAAAACCGAACTAAGAAGGACTATCAGTGTATTTTAACTTAATTAGGAATAATTCCTTAGTAACCCCATGGACAGAACTTCTAATAGACTTTGCTGATGAGCTGGTGGGGAAATGTTCGGAGTCAGAGAAATCTCAGCAGCAGTGCAGTCAGCATTTTATGGAACATGTACTATGGACAGGCCACTATCTTTTACTCATATTGTCACATTTACTCTTTATTCCTAAGAAGTTGGGCTATTATTATCTCTAGTTTACAGATGTTGAAACTGAGGCTCTGAGACCAAGATCACCCAATAATAAGTGGTGGCCTCGGGATATTTTTAATTATATTTACTTGCCTATGCATGAGACTGACCTGTGCCAAATATTCGATCTTCAGGGGACCAAAAAAAGGGGACCTGGAGTGGAGCAATCCACTAGTGGGAAGGGAGGAAGAGCAGGAAGAATAGAGGAGAGTCAGGAAGGTTATTTTCTGGACAGTGGGCAGCATAAATGAAAATCACAGATTTAAAAAAGGAAATTTAGACTTTAAAATTGTATATCTTTTTATTATTTATTCAGAATCATATTCATATTCTAAATCACCTACATACATAGACCTTTCAATTAAGATACATTTATCGGGCATGAGAAATGAGGCTACATCGAGACTATTCTGGAGATGATGACTTCTGATACATGTCAGGAGACAAAAATGTGACAGAGGATTGGGCAGGAATTCCATGTCTACATGGAAAAAGTTCCTTAATTTAACTGTTTAGTGGAGAAAATGTTCTCAGTCTCTCTCAGAAGGCCCATCTCTGGGGAAGGATGGCTCTCCTGCGGCTCTCAGCTGGGCTGAGCTGAGCTGGGCTCTGCTTCCTGTGTCCTTAGCTTGGATCTAAAGATCTGGGAAGAACTAGATCAGTGATGGGGAACCTTTTGAGCTCAGTGTGTCAGCATTTTGAAAAACCTTAACTTAACTCTGGTGCCGTGTCACATATAGAAATTTTTTGATATTTGCAACCATAGTAAAACAAAGACTTATATTTTTGATATTTATTTTATATATTTAAATGCCATTTAACAAAGAAAAATCAACCAAAAAAATGAGTTCGCATGTCACCTCTGACAAGCGTGTCGTAGGCTCGCCATCACTGACCTAGACCCTGTTTTGCAACTGAGTCTTGAAAGACCATCTGGATGATCTCCCTTAAAAGCTGCAGGTGTAAATGGCAGCTGAGAGCAAGCGTCACTCAGTGCAGATTCATCTGGCCTCGCAGGTCACACTGTCCTTTTCAGAGAAAGGCCGCAGAGTGCTCTCCTGACAGGAGCCCTCAGGCACTGGGTCCACCAGCACTGCTGTGAGTTCCTGAGACAGGGTCTGCGGTTTTATTAAGACATGACAGCTAGAGAGGAAGACACTAAATGATTGTAAAACTCTTATCTAATGCTGACACCTACCCCTAGATACTGATATTTCTGGATTTATTGAGACCAATAGACATGATGGGGAGAGACAAAAACCTGGAGACACTAAGAGATGATGCCCAATTCTGTCAATAGTGTGCTTCATAAAGCACTTCCGTGTCCAGGGTCTGATATCACACTTACTGGGTCACTCTGAGATCAGGAACCATCAGATGCATTTTAAAGATGAGGAATGAACCCCATGGGAGGTCCCAAGATGAGCAGCAGTGGCACCAGGCCCAGAGTCCGCAACTCCTCTTGCTTTCTCCTCCAGGGCCATAGGGATGACTTACACCTCACACACAAGGCTGGGCCAAGGGACCCCAGGACACAGGTCAAGGCATGCTTTCAGACATCCTAACACTCTTCCTACTGAACGCAAGGGCACTGGTGCCACTCACAGACACAGTGCTAAGGCAGCTGCATGTGAAGATGAAGATGGAGGCCACGGGACAGTGGTGTCATTGGTCAGGGCTGCCTGGACATCCCCTCTCTGGGAAGGAAAATGCCAGAGGATACTCAACACACCGACCTGAAACAGAGGAATCACCATGACTCTTTGGGGCAGGAAGAACACAGCAGAAATCTAATTCAGACTCCAGAGGCCTAGCTCACTTCCCTGTCACTTCCTCCCAGATCTCAGTTTTAGCTGGAGATTCCAAGAGGGCAGTGGGGTAAAGTGGAAGCTACACTGACCTTCTCCCAGCATCAAACTGGAATTACAAGTAAAAATAGAACAAATTTTCTGAATAACTGACTGAAGCCTGGCTGGAGAGAGGCCTTATACCCAAGGACTTACAGAGGAGGCCACATCGAGACTGTAACTCAGGGCCACACAGAACATACCTACTGCTCTTCCAAAGGTTAGCCCTCAGAAATGTGGCAATAGACAGGCTGTGCCCAACAACCCTAAGCTCGGGATTTGTTCCCTATTGGCTGAGCTTCCACAATGTGCACAGGCACCATGACCCAGAGCTAAGCTCAATGCAGTTCTTGTTCAGAGAAAATGGAAAGCTCCCAAGCACGGAGAGGACAAATCTACTCAGCACCTGGGCATCCCCCACGAAGGCCAATAGAAGGCAGGGGTGGATGACACGTAAAGGACACCTTCCACTTTTCTGTTAAGCTACTGTGCTTTGGGGGCCTGCTGTGAAAACCTCAGTGTTATATTGATCTCCTACTTTATCCTATTCCTGGCTCTATGAAATGCAAATCCTCAGGTTGTGGCTGTCCAAGGAGGAGTAGAGAGGAGATGTGCCAGCATGTGCCAGCATGTCAGGTTGGAGCAACCTCAGCCATTCATGTTGGTGAGGGATATGCCACCCCTCCGCTCCCAGGGGCCGTGGTGAGCGGACTAATGAGGTGCCGGGCCGGGATATTGGTGGCATCTAGTCACACCAGTAAGGACCTCCTTTCCTCCTCCTAGCTATGCCTCTTTCTAAACATTCTAAGAATGAAGTTGATTTTAGAGGAAAACTTAGTAGCAACCAGAGGCAAGTGGGCCTGCCCTGGTCCTTGGTCTCTTACCCGCACTGGCCAGTCCCATAAGAGGTGGCATCCTGAGGCCCTCTCATTGTCCCTCCTGCATCCAGTCACCAGGGAAGCCAGAATTGAGTGAGCCACCTCCAGAGCTGTTTCCAGCCACAGATACTAGAGGCCAGGACAAGAGAGCTGGCATGACCGGGACCCTGGTCCTCCCCTGCGCCCTATAAGCCCCGCCCCAGTATAAAGCCTCGTCCACCTCACAGCCCCACAGCAGCCCAGACACGTCAGCAGATCAGAGAGTGAAGGTCAGCTGATCTGGGCCTCCACAGCGGAGCAGGACCAGCTGTTTCCATGACTTCCGGGCTCCTTCCTGACTGGCTGGGCTGTGAGTTGGGAGTGAGGGGTACAGGGCAGGAAAGAGGGCAGAGTGGAAAGTGGCTTAGGTCCACTCTCTCACTTGTTCACTTACAACTCAGGGGGTGCAGGGGCCTTTACAGCTGCTGAAAAGATTCCTTACCTTGACAGAACCCAGATAGACACAGTCCATCCAAGAAAAAGCAAGTAACTTAGTGAGTTTTCATTGTCCCCAAGTCAGAGGGAGCAGAAAATCTAAAAAAAACTGAAAGTTAACACATGCCTTTGAGATTTGCTTTTACTTCCCTACTTTTGCCTGTTTGCTCCCTCTTCTCTTCTATTTTCCCTCAGTAGTATTTTCCTACAGTCCCAGGTTCCCATATTAAAACTCTTGGAAAAAAACAGTAAACAAATTGCTTCCTTTACTGTGTGTGTGTGTGTGTGTGTGTGTGTATTTCAATATTCATAGCAACTTGGCTGAAGACAGACACTTGGTAAGAAAACACAAGAACTTTCCAGAGAGGTCCTGAAAGGGATTGGCAAAAGTGCAAGCGAGAGGGGTCCAGCTTTCCTCTTTGCCCAAAGCGGCCCATTCCATTTTCTCTCCTAGAGGCCCAGCTCTCTTTCCATGGGGACTTGTGAGGCTGAGCCCTTCTACCTTCATTCTGCCTTCAATGGGCCCAGGAATTTGCAAACAGAACGAGGGTAAGGGCACAGGGGCTCTGACCCATGCAGACCCGACTTGCCAGCAGGGCACGAAAGCTCCTTCATAATTGGATCCCAGACTATTCCTTCTGCCTCATCTCTTGATCCCGTGGACCCCTCCCCACTCTGTCTCACTCCCTACGCCTCTCTCCTTCCCACCACCTAAGCCCTGGCCATCCCTATCTATGGCCAAACCTCTTTTCCTGCCACCCTTTTTCTACCTAGCCAGCTCCTGAAGTTCATTCAAGGTCCTGCCGAAAACCCAGTTCCTCAAGACATCGTCACCAGACTTTCTTTCCTCTGCGGGCACAGTGAGTGCCCCGGGGCTGGGTGCTCACACAGCCTTAGTACACACCTTTATCCTGACACTCAATGCCCACATTGTAGCCACATGCTAGGCACCCCTCTCTCCCTACCGGTCTTTGAGTTCTCTGACGCATGTTAGCAGTTTGTTGAAACTCCACAGGTTTATTTTCTTGATCAAACAGCCCTCTGATAGTATATCAAAGAAAGTTCGAGCTGGTGCATTTTCAGATCCACAAACCAAATTGATTTTTCTGAGAATGTCATCAAACTCCACGTGAAGGGTAGAGTTCTTAACTTGATTTTTAAATGAAAAGGCAGCCTTTAAAAGCAGTAAGTCATGCTGTTGTTCAATTACATTAGCCGTTTGCAGCTCAAAATCATTGTCATCAATAATCCTGCGAATCTTGGAAAGTTTCATCCGAATCAGCTTGTTGGCTAAAGCTGGAAGGCGCTGATAGGATCGCAGCTAGAGATTGTGCTATTGGTAAACACCACTGTTCCACCCCGGGACCATCAAGGCAGGAAGCACTTCTACCAAGTTATTTATTGCTACTTTCTGTTTGCTTGTGTATATTTTCTATACGACACAGGCATCACTTTTGTAAGAAGAAAAAGCAATGCATTTTTTAAAGTACACAATGACAATCAATTAGGTTGATTAAGACTCTAAAAGCTCAAGGAGGAGGAGGGGCAGGAAGAAGAGAGACTCTTAAGATGTTTGTGCCCCTGAGACCTGCAGCCTGAGCCCTGGGCAAGAGGCCTGATTGCTGTCCCAGGAGTCAAGCCAAAGTCATAAGGCCAGAACTCCCGGGATGGGGAGGGGCGGATGACATGTTGGGAGCTGCAGGAGCCCAGCTGTCACATGTCCTGTGCTCACTGCTCAGAGCGGCCACAGATGTTCCATGGGAGCACTAGAAAATCACACCATTTGGGTTTTAGACCTCCCAGCTTTGGACCATATAGCTGTGGGACCTTAGACAAGTGGCTACTCCTGGGTTTCTTCATCTACAAGGGGACCACACGTCTGCCTGCCAGGATGTCCATGACGTGGGTTATAAACTAGATAGTGGTGCCTACACAGGAAGGGTCATTATAATCACTGTTGGTCCTGGTAGAAGGTAGAATAGAATTCATGTCCCTTTTGCAGGTTCACAGACATTTCATGAGCTGAAAAATACTCAAATCTCCACAACTGTGTGGGTAGGTACTATCATTATGTGCAATTTATAAATGATAAATCAGAGGCAGCAAAATTAACTAACTGGTTTCTAACTAACTAACTAACTAACTGGAGCAGAGAAACTAATATCTGAATCTGGGGTGTCAATAGCAGAGCCTGCGTTAGTAAACCATGGCTTATGCTTACACACATTCATGCACACACATGCACATGCACACACATACACTGTGCACACCATCCCACACCCACTCCCCCATCACATCCCAAATACACATCCAGAGTCTAGTTGTATTCTTTAGTTTTAATCCTGAATCTTGTTTCTTTAAAACTTAATTGCCCCAAGAAACTTCTAACAGTTACCTCTGGGGAGTGGGAATGTGGAGTGAGGCAGGGGTGGGGGGTGGAGGGTGTGTGTGGGGGGTGCTTTCCTTTCCATTGTAAATATTTTGTATTATTTTGATTCCTTTTCTGAGTATATATTATGTTTAAGAGAATTAATAAAAAGATACTGCTCTTCATTGGTAGGGCTGTGCTTTTAAACCAACGTTTTAAAGTTTAATGGAAATAAAAATTCCTTTGCCATTCACAGGTTTTAGAGCCTTATTTATCTAATGCCCCGGTTGCTGGGGATCTTTCCAATTTCACGTTGGAATCGAGCCTGGGTTTCCTGATTTCCCCACCTCCAGCTCTCAGACTCAACAGCAAAAGCCAACCCAGCCCCTTCCTGTGGTTTCCAGCTCAGCAAACCTGGTGGAGAGAGGAGGGAGGACGAGAGAGGGGGAGGGGAGGAGGAATGGGGAAAATGCCTCATCCAGGAGAAGCCAACCTGGGACCTTCCAGCACAGTCCCCCATGCTCGGTAAAAACAGGGTCAAGTCACAGTCCGGAACTCCAAAACCTAGTGATGGTGGCCTGGGGAGGTGAAAACCACACAGAGAGGTCGGGATCTGGGGGAGGCAGGCTCAGAGAAAGGGAAGGGAGGTCTGGATCACCTGTTCGGAGAAAGAGGGGCACCAGCTGGAGGGGCAGGGACAGAGCCCTAGCACCCCCGGTGGCATCTCCTCTTCTTTCCTTCCAGGCTCCAGAGGAGTCTGAGAGGCAGGAGTCCACCAGGTTGGTGAACCCAGGAGGGGCCATGGAGCCTGCCCTGGCAGGTCTGAGTCCAGGCGTGGGCTGACTCCGTCCTGCAACCAGCTTTAATTAAGTTTCTGGAGGAACCCAAACACACTCTCAAGCATTATCCCTCAGAGCGGGACTGTCAGGCAGAAGATGGAGAGAGAGAAGCAGACTGGCTCCCTCCTGCTACATGCATCCACTTAGCAATGTCACTTTAATTTCTCAAAAACATTCTCTGACAGACCCAGTCTGAGCCCTGCTCAGGGAGCCTAGCCAGCTGATAGACCAGCGAGGGGACAGCTGGAGTCCGTCTGCCTAACTTGCCGGGGAGAATTCATTAGCCAGCCAGCCACCCGCTCTTCTGTCTCCACAGACCTCAGTGCTGGGGTGGTCTGGGTGCCATGTGGTGAGTGTGCAGAATAATCCCTGTGGTACGATCACGGACCAAAGAATCCCTCCACACTGAGAACCCATGGGACATTGTCTTTGCTGTTTCCCCTGCAAACAGGCCATAGAAGCATTTGGCTTTCTCCTCTGACCACCTCGGGGCATTATCAGGGCTGGGCTCGGCCACTGCCGCTGTCACTGTTTGCCCGCCTGGGGAATGCTCACTCATGTTAACCAGGAAGCAATGAGGAGAAGCCTTTCGGCTCCCTCAGTAGATGCTGTACAAGCAGAAAGCAGGCTCTGAAATGTTATCTGGTCTGAAACCTCGGGTGTCTAAATATTTACCGAGAATGTGATTGGCATTCCCTCATTTGGCACAGCCAGTGTCCACCGAGTGCTGGAAACAGGAGCCAAGCTTTCCAATGGAAGTGCAAGCGCCCTGCGACCCCAGACCTTCCCGCACCCTGTCCTTGATGAACCTTTGGGTTGGCCTCTCCAGCTACACACCCCACACAGAGACCTCGACCCTGGCTCCATGTGACTTCTCAGAGTTCTCCAAGCACACCGGCTCTTTCTCATGATTTGGGTCTACACTGATTGCTCCTCTTGGTAGCATGAGGCACACTTCTAGGTCAAGGACACTGAAAAGACTTCATCTGGGGTATTAACTGTGGTTGACTTGTGGGGACTGCTGGGAGTTTTGTAATGACCCCATCCAAGCTGTGAAGTGAGTTTAAGGATTCATCATCGGGCTAGTCAACATTAACTGCCACCTCCTCCATGATGCCCGCAAGACTCCCATCCTCCAAAGTAAACGTGATCTCTTCCTGCCGACATTCATTTGGCACTCAAGTCATTTTTCATTTTCCATCTCATATTACAAATATTTGACTAGCTTAATCCACTTTCTCTGCTGGCCTCTGGGTTTCTTAGGGTAGAGACTGTGTCCTACTCATCTCTGTATCCTCCTTAGGACAGATCGTTCCTTGCTTGGAGTCAGTGAGGTCAAGGTGACTGAATTGAAATCCTTTCCTGGGGACAGCTGGCTGAGAGCAGACTCCTCTTGAATATCCTCAGGATGAGTGTATTTTGAAAGGGGGCCGGGTGATTCTGCATCCTGCAGCGTGGGAGGTGCTGCTGCAGAGCAGGTAGCAGGGCTACCGAGGGCACAGGGCATCTTGCTGGGATGAGAGTGGGGGTGGAAGGGTTGCAAGATAAAACACAGGTACCCAATGAAGTTAAATGTAAGTATACCCTAAATATTGCAGGATACATACTAATGCTAAAAATTACTAATTATTTCTCTGAAATTCAAATTTAACTGTGGGTGTGCTGTATTTTTACTTGCGAAATTTGGCAACCCTACATGGGGGTGCCAGGGAGAAGGCGCTGGAGATCATCTCCACAGACTTTCTAGGAGCACTTCTGTCCACTAACCTGTGTCTTCATGGAAGAGCAGCTGGGGAGGAGCCCAGCCAAGCTGACTGCCTTTTGTGGCTGTCCACGTTCCCGGGTGTTCCCAGACGAGGCTCTTTGATATTCCATCACCACTTCTCTTGTGGGCGTGGCCAGCTGCAGTGAGACCCCGGTGGCAGGAGCCATGCATGGAAACTTTAGGAAGCTCTGAGAAGGTATTTTAATGTATCCAGCTGTCAGCTTCACTAGGTAAGGACCTCGTCTGTGTTGTTCATCATTGGGCAGCTGGGGAGGAGCCCAGCCAAGCTGACTGCCTTTTGTGGCTGTCCACGTTCGCAAGTTCCCCGGTGTTCCCAGACGAGGCTCTTTGATATTCCATCACCACTTCTCTTGTGGGCGTGGCCAGCTGCAGTGAGACCCCAGTGGCAGGAGCCATGCATGGAAACTTTAGGAAGCTCTGAGAAGGTATTTTAATGTATCCAGCTGTCAGCTTCACTAGGTAAGGACCTCGTCTGTGTTGTTCATCATTGGATCCCCAGTGCCTTGCACAGTCCTTGGTATCATGTAGTGCTCAATAAATACTTACTAAATAAATAAAGACCTCGGTGCCATTGGGCCTTCTCCACCCATGATTAGACTTACCTCATCCACAGCGATAAAAATGTGCAAAAACAGGAGTTGGCATTCGGCCTTTCCTTTACAGGAGCCATCACTAATTTCCATTACCCGGTAAAGTGTCCAAGTGCATCAGGCTGATTTGGATAAAATCAATTAATGTGTCCTCAGGGAGCATGGCTGCTATTAGAGCAAGATAAGACTGCATCTTCTTAAGTTAATTTATTTCTGTTTGAAGAGTAATTAATACTTTTCATTGTTGTGACTTCAGAAGACAAAGAAACATACCAAGAAGGGGAGACGTTCATGCCATCATACGACCTCAGGCAGACTGAGTTATTACAGAGACACCGAGTTGCATCTGTGTTTTGTGGTGCCTGCCTTCTCATTTCCTGCTCCACTCAGAGTTGCTGAACACCTTTCCTTTCTCCAGTTTTCTCCTTTTCCTCTTCTGTCGAAAACCCTGATGGAGGACGTGGCGTGATCCTGGATTCTGAGATTTGATCAGAAGTAGATGCTTGTGGTTAAGAAGGACCCAGAGATCAGAGGAGCCATCAATAGGGGACAGCAGGAAATGGCAATTATAATGAGGGCCCGGCTTGGGGGTGGCACTGGGGCCACAGAGGTCACATCACTGGTGGGATCAGTGGACCTCAGTGGCAGGGTTAGTCAGGAAGGATTTCTAGCTTCCTGTCTTGACTGGTAGGAGGTGAGGTGGTGGGGTGGTGAGGGTACCAACCAAGACTTCATTGCAAACGACAGAAGCTGACTCTGGATCTCTAAGGAGAAATGGAATTCAGTGGCCGTACATTTATTAGAGCTCACTGGACCCATGTGAAGCCTAAAGAACCAAACTCAGAAAATGGGCAGAAACCAAGAGAGGCTGGGGCTTTCCTGGTCAGGCCATGGCCAAAGCCTCCCTACTATTGGACACCTGCTGCACCTGCTCTCCGCCCCTGTTGCTGTAAATAATCTCTCGCTTTGTGTCACTGTCAAGAACCAAAGCCCCTTGTGCAAGGTCTGATGGCCAAGCCTAGGTTCTGTGCATATGCCCCTGTCACTAGGGGGCACGTATGGGAATGTCTGGCCCCCTTCAGACTCACACTGATTGGAATTTCCTCTAAATAGAACAAGGAATCAAGTATGTGGGGGGAGAGAGAGAGAGAGAGAGAGAGAGAGAGAGAGAGAGAGAGAGAGAATGAATCCCTATTTCCTCTGGTGGCATTGAAGTGGGGAGTGCAGGAGGAAGTCCAGGTTTGTACGGAGTAGGGCAATGAGTTCAGTTATGAGCATACTGAGTATGATATGCCCATAGGTACCCAGGTGGAGCTGTGGAGAGAGGCTGACATTGGAGATGCTTATCTGCCAGCTGTCTTCAAACAGGTGACAGGCCATTGGTATCGCATCCTGTCCTGCGTCACTGTGGAACCTCCAGCCATTTCTGCATTCCACGTCTTCAATAACTGATGTCTTCTGAGAAGCCCAGGACTGAAAGCAAGGGCCCTGCAGGTGGTGAAGGTTTGGCTGGATCCTGTTTTCCCAGAAGTCCCAATTCTTGGCTTGAGTTCCTGATCATGAAAAATGACTAGCGAATAAGAGAAGTCACGCTGGCTAGGGCAGGACACAAGGGCAACTTTTGACTATAGCTGATGGGAAAGAAGCTGGAAGAATTGCCTCTCCTTTTAGGGCTTTGTAGCCTTCATTTTCAGGTTCAATTCATGCTTCAGAAACACAAATACCTCCAGGGTATCCAGGAACTCGGAAATGTTCAGAGCAAGCCCCAGAGCTGGTGAATTGCAAGGGGACTTAGGGACCATTTAGTCCAACCCCCCTGTTTTAAACACAGAGAACTTTCTGATTGTGAAAAAGTAACACAACCTTTCACCCACACCTCCACCCCATCCCACCAGCCCTGCCACCCACCTGAGAGGAAGGGAGGCCTTTGTAGGATGCAGCTGGGTGGAACACCTCCTCTTCCCCTGGAGGCAGTGACGTCAGTCACTCCTAGGAGATGGTTAAAATGCTGCTATTGTTATATTCTGGCGAGTAGATTCTGGATTATCCTCCCGTGGGGGCTGGTCATGAGTCACTATAGCACATCCTCAGGAAGAGGCTGGCCACACTCCCAACATGGCCAGATCCTGCAGGGAACTTGGGAGGGACCCTGAACTGGGATGTGTGAACTGGAGCCTCCTGTGGCTGCTCCTGTCACAAGTTGGGAACCTGACATCCACCTGCCGGGGAAGCCAAAACCCACCTGTGTTGGCATCACAGGGCACTCAGTTAATAGAAAGAGATAGCCTCGGCAAAGTCCTCACTATGACACTGAAGGGTTAAAGAAGGGAGCAGGGGGAAGACCCAGCAGGTGCCTGCACAGAGGACCTCTTCAATGAAAGCCCGCTTCCCTGCTTTCTTCTTACAGGAGGACCTGGAAGATGACCAGCTCCCCCTCCTCGCTCCAATTAGGCAGCAAGGAGACGGGAAACTGCCCTGGGGGAGGGGATGTTCACAGATCCTGGAATTTCAGTCAAATCCTTTATTTTTGATGATTAACCTACAAACTGTGGGTAGCTGTATAAGAGGCCAATTCACCCAAAGTGGAGGGAGGAGACATGAACTATAGCAATCCCATATTAAATAAAGAAGGTAAGTGGCTCTATGCCATGGAAAGAAGGTCTGGAAGTGAAGAAATAAAGGAATGAATGAATGACCTTAGCCTGGCATGGCCCCAGTTCTCCTTGGCTGTGCCATTTTCTGGAAAGGAAAGGGCGCGGTGGCTTTGCTCATGCTCTCCCTCCCCTCCTATCCTCTCTACTTCTGCATACCCAGCCCCCACCCTTCAGTGTGGCCCAGATGCCATATCCTCTAGTGCAGTGGTTCTCAACCTTCCTAATGCCGTGACCCTTTAATACAGTTCCTCATGTTGTGGTGACCCCCTTTCATTGTTACAAATTGAACATAATTAAAGCATAGTGCTTAATCACAAAAACAATATGTAATGATATATGTGTTTTCCGATGGTCTTAGGAGACCCCTGTGAAAGGGTCATTCGACCCCCAAAGGGGTCGCAACCCACAGGTTGAGAACCACTGCTCTAGTAGGAAGCCTTTCTTGATCCACCAACTTGTAAATTCTCTCTTTTCTCTGTCCTTTAAAGGCCTCACCTTCACTCTCTGAGGACCCTTATTTCTAGGCCAAGTGATGGATATGGACGTGTATGTCTTACCTCTGTGTGCCCTCCAGAGCCCAGGGCCTAAAGCAGCCCCTTGCACAGAATGTTAAGGATTTCTTGGCCCTCTGAGGACTCCCAATGCCCCTGCCTCTTTGTCCAGGATTGTTTGAGTGACTTCCGTAGCAAAAGACCTTTGAACAGAAGTGGAGTAGAGATGCATTTCTTGGAATGAGCAGGGAGTCTCAGAGTTGGAAGCAGTCCTGGGATGAGAGTTGTGTCCTCTGGCAGAGAAAGGACAAAACAGATCAAACTGAAGTGAATGAAAAACCCATGTCAGGGCCCAGGGTAAGGCCCAAGGGCCAGGAGGAGATGACCATGGCTGATTACCAGGGAGGATGAAAACGGTAGGGGTGGTGGGGGAGGGGACAGTGCTCAGCATGAGGCAGGGCTTTAAACCAGCTCTCTGTATCTCTGTCCTTGACCGAGCCAGCCGGCTGCCCATGAACAACTTCAACACCAAGGGAGATATCATCCAGAGGATACTCACATAAATGTTGAATAGAATAATTTTTATGATAATGACAATAATAATAACAGCCAGATTTTTTCCCAGTACTTGTTATGTGTCAGGCACTGTCCTAGGTCTATTTTTTAAAAATATATTTTTATTGATTTCAGAGAGGAAGGGAGAGGGAGAAAGAGATAGAAACATCAATGATGAGAGAGGATCATTGATTGGTGCCTCTTGCATGCCCCACACTGGGGATCGAGCCCACAACCCAGGCATGTGCCCTGACCAGGAATCGCACTGTGACCTCCTGGTTCATAGGTCAATGCTCAACCACTGAGCCATGCTGGCAGGGCCATGGGTCTATTTTTGAATGTGTGTTTCATTTAACCTTTTCATTAAGAAGATTAAATGAGAAGTAGATATTATTATTACCCTTATTTTATAGATGATAAATTGGAGGCACAGAGCTGTTAAAGCAGCTTATCCTCAGCCACACTACTGAATGGTAAAGCCAAGATTTGAATCTATTCTCTTGATCTGAAAGGCTGTGCTCTTAGCCAGTATTCAACAGAGAATGGGATTAACAGTAAAACATTTGCTTACCTAATTTTTCTCCCAACCTATACCACTCCCTCTTAAGATATTCTCTGCTAAAGCTGCTTGTTATAAGAAATGATAAAATTTATCTTTTAGGGAATAATCAATAGTTTCAATAGAGCTTTTGGAGTAATCCACAGAAAAAGTTCTGTTCAAAGGAGAACTTCAAAAGGACTGATAAAAGCAATTAAGAATAATAGAATCATTTATTCACTTACTTCTAAAGGTTTATTTCACTGTAATTTATTTTCTATTTTATTTTATATTTATTAGGACCTAGTAACTAGTAAAAAAAAGTCTAGATTTTTGTTTGATGGCAAGGGAGTCTCAGAACAATGAAATAAACTATTTAAAAAGTAACCTCTGGCACCTGAATGCTAAGTGATATGTTTATTCAAATCCTTATAGATATTAAATGCATACTTTCTATTTTCATGATCTATAAAGAGATAATAAATCAACATTTCCACATAATTTTTGAAACATAAATGCTTTCCTGTCTGAAAATATGGCTTGTGTGTTGACAGTGTATGTACGAAGTGGGATATTTTCAGCTGCAGATAACAGAAGATCCCAACTCAAATTGGCTTAAAGAATAAGGACAAGTATTATTTCTCATAACTGGAAGTTCAGAGGAAGGCAAAGCCTAGGCCTAGATCAATCAGCAGCTTAATCAAGTCATCACGGACTCCATGTTTTTTCATTCTTCCACTCCGCTGTCCCCAGTTTTGGTTGGATCCAAGACCACCTGCTGGATGACTTTGGTGGTCCCACGTGTGACCCCCAGAAATGACAACATCCAGAGAAATGACAGAAGCTGTCTGTTCTCTTATCTCTTTTATTAGAAGCAATAAAACCTTTCTCATAAAATCCCAGCACACTTCCATCAATCCCTGTTGGACTCTGGTCACATGACTAAAACAATTGCTGGGGAGTCAACCACCATGATCACCCAAACAGATACCAGTCTTGTTCCAGGCTGCATTTCTGAAATAAAGGCCATATGTATGTCCAGATATCAAACTTTTACTAGCCTTGGAAATCAAAATCTTAAAAAAGGATAAAAACCTGAAATTTTATAAAGGTGGGCCTATGTTTTTTTCTGACTGATGATGAATTGTCTCTATCGCCATGGACCACAAGTACCGCCTGCCCGGGATCAGTATTTCCATGTAAGAATTCCTCCCCTGCATTTCTCAAGAAAATTTATGTTTTCCAAATCCTGAATACCAAGAAAAGGCATCCAAGAAATTAAGAAAATGGGGAAAGTATTACAGTTCTTCTGTGAGAATGAAAGATTAACATTGAACATAAAGACATTATTAGCAGAAGGCATCCACTGATGTCAAGTCAAAAGCAAGACCGGGAAGCGCTGACAGGTGGAGCTGAAGGTGAAGGCTGACATTTCTGGCGACCAGGACAGGAACATGCAAGAGAGAGGTGATCACAGTCTCACTGGTCAGTCTTGCTGGTGGCTATTCCCTTGTTATAAATGTGTGTTCCTGGGTCTTTCTGCTGTTAATGATGATCCACTACTGCCCCAAATACAATAAATATTAATGTTTGCATGTATAGTATGAATTAACACAAAATCTGTGAATAGTACATACCACTACTAGGAGATCTAGATGCTACATTTCAATGACCACTCAATGATGTTCATGACAATTTTCAGTATTTGACTATTTGCTGTAAGATACTACCAAAATATAAATGCCTTATTAATATCATTAAGAACAAATATTTTACAAAGGTTGCCAAACTTAATATTTCTTATTTATTAAATAAAAAGTTTAGATAGTCATAATAGTGAGTAAAGAGTATGAAGAATGTCAGAAATTATTTTTATTTCTTAAAATAACTTTTGATTTTGGTAATTCCTGAGAATTCCTAGGAATTTCAAGTTTTTATCTCCAGTTCCCAAAGATTAATGTCTCTTGGAAATCCAGAAATAGTACTTGGCCTCTTAGGCCCTTAAGAATTTTTGTTGAAAGGAAGAAAAATGAAGGTGATGTGTAGTATCCAGAACACTGGATCTTCTTGTAATGCAAGCATGTGGTAAGAAGGAAAGAACTAGATACAAAGGCAAATATGTTTGTGGCTGTGGAAATAAGCCAGACAGAGAAAGACAAATACTGCTTGGTATCACATCTAAGTGGAATCTAAAGAAAAGTCAAACTCATAGAAAGAGAGAATAGAAAAGTGGTTGCCAAAGGCAGGGGGTTGGGGACAGTAAGGGAGAAGTTACAAAGGGTACAAACTTCCAGCTATTGGATGAAGAAGGGTCCAATGTGAAACAAAGTGACTATCTATAATAATAAAAGCATAATATGCTAATTAGACCAGACGTCCTTCTGGATGACCTTCTGGACAAAGCTGGGGCTACAAGGGAAGCCCAGGTCCTGAGTGCCTGCCTACAGCCAGAGGGAAGCCTGGGTCCTGGGTGCCTGCTGGCAACTGGAGAAAAGCCCGGGTCCTGGGTCCCAGGTGCCAGAGGGAAGCCTAGGTCTCAGGTAACAGAGGTAAGCGGTGCCGGCAGCCGGGGGAAGGAAGGCCTACTCTTGCACAAATTTTGTGCATCAGGCCTCTAGTAGTTGATAATACTGTATTGTATACCTGACATTTGTTAAGAGAGTAGAACTTAAATGTTCTCACCAAAATAAATCTATATATATAAAAGCCTAAGCAACTGAACAATCAGTCACTATGACACACACTGACCACCAGGGGGCAGACACTCAATGCGGGAGCTGCCCCCTGGTGGTCAGTGTGCTCCCACAGCAGAAGCACCGCTCAGCTGACCAGCAGGCACCAGATGCCAGGCTCACAGCTGGCTGCCACAGCCCGGAGACCACAGCAGAGCAGCAGTGAGCCTACCAAGTGGTGGAGGTGGCAGGTGCAGCAGGGCTGGGATGAGCAAGAGTGGCAGGCAGGAGCAGCAGGCAGGAGTAGCAGGCAGGAGTGGCAGGCGGGAGTGGCAGGTGGCATTGGACTGCCAGTTTTGGCCCGATCCCTGAAGGCTGTGCTGAGGGACCCCATCGGTGCATGAATCCGTGCACTGGGCCTCTAGTATACTAATATACATAAAATTGAGGTGGCTCATATACATATCCTATATAATAAAAGGCCAGCGACCGTAATGGCATAACGATTAGAATGACTGATCGACCAGTTGCTATGAGGTGCATTGACCACCTATCAGTCCCTCCCCCCAGTTCACAGGCTCCGATAGATTGCCAGATGTGAACTGGGGAACCAGGGTGGGAGTTGGTGGTGGGGCGGGACTAGGGACTAGTGAGCAGGCAGAAGATGGCCCTGATCGCAGTGTAGGCCTAGGGACCCAACCTGCGCACGATTTTGTGTGCTGGGCCTCTAGTATATATATAAAATCACTATGACTGTACACTTCAAATATCTTATAATTTTATTTGTCAACTATTCCTCAACAAAGCTGAAAAATGCTTATCTACACTAATAAAAGAGAAAAATGGTAATTGGCGTACGACGCTACCCTTTTCATTGGCTAATCAGGGCTATATGCAAATTAACTGCCAACTCAGATGGCAGTTAACTGACAACAAAGATGGCGGTTAATTTGCATATGTAGGCACAATGCAGGGAGGCGAAAGGGAAAGCAGGAAGAAGCCCCCTGCCACTGACAGTGATCGGAAACCCATGGGGGTGCTAAGAGGCGGGGAGCTAAGAGCCCTAGGGCCGCCTTTGCCCTGCCCCCCCGCCGGTGATCACCATCAGAAAGCCAGGATGCAGGCGAGGCGGCACTCCTGGGCCCGGGTGCGGCCCTGTGATCTTATGGCAATTGGAGGGAGGGAGAGC
>NW_006283136.1:205539-222906 GCF_000327345.1 Myotis davidii
CCGTCCCAAGCCTGACGCCTGGGCCAGAGGCATCAGGCCTGGGCTGGGGGCAGAACCAGTGATGGGGGGAAATGAGGGTCCCCTGCCCAGGCCTGACACCCCTGGGCAAGGGGCCGATCCTGCGATTAGAGGATGATGGGGGTCAACGCCTGAGGGCTCCCAGTATGTGAGAGGGGGCAGGCTGGGCTGAGGGACACTCCCCCTCCCTCCCCACACACACACCCAGTGCACGAATTTCGTGCACCGGGCCCCTAGTTCAATAATAAAACTGCTTCCTTTCTCTTCTAAAAAAAATTCTGTACCTGTGGGCAGGAAGTTCTGATGTTTCCGTGGAATGGCCTCTGTTCTCTAAAGCAGTAAAGGGAGCGGTCATTTGTTGAGAGGGAGAGTGGCCAGCAGAGGGTTTTAAGAGACTGGTAAGGGTTTACAATTGCCCTTGGAGGGGACAAAAGAGTCATCTTGAGGATACCTAGCAGGGTTGTGGACCTTTTGAACTCTTAGCTGAAGTCCTGAGCACTAAATAAAGTAAAGAGAGGAAGCTCCTGACAGGCAGTGCCCCACGACCTTAGATTTTCTGTGTGGACACAGGGTGCCCACATGCATACACACAAGCACACACATGCGCACACTCTCAGCACAAACCCAGAGCAATACAGGAACTAACAAACTGCTATGAAATGTCCCCTTGGCCCGTGGCGAGAACTGTCACAGAACGAGAGGTCAGCGTTCCATAAAGACCAGGAAAAAAGTCGCTGAAAACAGCATGTGATTGGAATAGGGAGAGGAAGTACTTTAGCAAATATGGCAGTTGGATCTAGCAGTAGTACTAGAAATGCCTGCTCTTGCTAATCCTGAACTCACCCTACATGTTACCTCCTACAAAACCATGCCCGTAAGCTTTTGGAAGAACCCAAATGTGGCTCCTTCTTCAGTAAACTGGGTCATGTGCCCTGGTTTCCAGCCTCAGCTGTGCCACTAGTTGAGTAAGTGACGCTGGGCTTCTCTGGCTCCAGTTTGCTGCGTGCAGGATGTTCTGGTGAAGGTCCTTGGGGCGGAGGCATTGCTCTAGGCACCTTTAGTGCTAGGTTGGCTTTCTGTTGCAAGGAACAGAGACCCACACAGGTCATCTCTAGTGATGAGGGTTGTAGTAGGAACACAGGAGCAATGAGGGAGGCAAGAATCCCAGGTGAACCCAGGCACAGCCATACAACCTGACCCTGTGGAACCTGGCACAGAGTTCTGCCCTTTGAAGGGCCACCCAGAGTCTAAGAAGGTGGGTGGGTAAACTGTCCACCTGTTCCACCCCTTCCCTTAGCTAGTCTCTCTCTCTCTCTCTCTCTCTCTCCTCTGCTCTCCTCTCCTCTCCTCTCCTTTCCTCTCCTTAGATGACTGCTTGCTTTTGCCCCTCATGGACCATCCAGACAAAGTTCATTTGGCTCAGCTAATCACCCGTCTATCCAATTTGGACTAACTTTTTGGGCTAAATGACCGCATAGCACAGCTGCTCAGCCTATAGATATGCTGCCCTTGGGTCCGGTGCTCACCTCAACCCTCTCAGCTGTGACAGAATGTAGCTACCCTGTGCTAGGGCTGCTCCCTCACAGAGTCTGTGAGAGGGCAGGCATCCTGTTGCCCAGGGGTTCCTCATCCGGCTGGGCCACTTAATCTCCCCCAGCCCCATCCTCCACCTCCTGATAACTTTGCATTGTTGCCTGTGGGTGCTGGGCTCAGAGTGGGCTGGTTCGCATTACCCCATGTAGTTTTCTCAACAATTCTCCAAGTTACATGTCTCTTATTTATAGAAATGAAACTGAGACCCAGTAATTCAAGGTCATCTGGTAATGAGCAGCAGAATCTGCATGAACACATAGGCCTACATAACTCTAAGACCTATGTCCTTTCCATTCTGTTACCCTTATTTCCCCCTGCAATCTTTACAATCAATTTCTTCTTTAGACCCTGCATCCCAAAGAATATAGTCATTTGTTCAAGACAAGGGCAACCAGGGCAGGATGCTGACAGTAACAAACCATGTCCACTCCCTTCCCCAGATGCAAGGTTCTCCTTCCAGGAGAACCAGATCCCACACCCAGAGCTGCCACCCAGCGACCACACCGCACATGCACTCAGCTCCTCCCCGGGCCAGCTGAGGCGGCAGAGTACAGTCTGGAGATAAATTAAAACAGGCCAATTATGCTCTGAGTATAGTTTAAATGATATCAGAAAAATTGCCTATAAATAAAATTGGATAGCAGCCCTGGCAAACCAGTGCAAGTAATTATATAAACTTTATGGTGGTAATTATTTTTCATAAAACTTGGTTACATCCCATCTCCAATGAATCTACCCATAATAATCCTATAGTATGTATTCATCACACATAAAACCAGGAGTGATTACCAAGTGTGCTATGAATATGCACTGAGTTTTGTGCCTTCTCCAAAGACTTTGAACAGTGTCTATGGTTCATGCGGCCCATTGGCAAGCAGCCAGGCCTCACAGATACCAGGTGACTCTTTGGCTGAGGCCTGGGGGTGGTGGCATGGGAAAGTGTCAACCTTTCAACACTTCTGGGTTTTGTTAAGAAACTGGTAGTGTCAGGGGAGGACACACTAATTAGGTGGTGGCAGAGAGTGTGAAGACTGAGAGTTGGACAAAGTGAGTAGGCTCCCCTCCCTTCCCCTGGCCTCCCAAGTCACGTTTCCCCGCTCAGGGACTGAAGGAGACGCACAGCAGTAGTCCCCTTGCTGGGAGAGCACTGGACTGGGAGCTGGGTGTCCCACCCCCAGCCTTGTCCATTAGCATGCTGGTGGCCTTGGCAATCCTCATCTCTTTTTAGGGCATTTGGTTCCTGATCTATAAAGGTAAGGATTACACCATTTTACTTTTGTATTAATTTAGTTCAGCAAGTCATCCTCCAGTGCATTTTCTGCACCAGGAACTGTGTTTAGTGAAATGGACACACAGTGTTTGAGACACTCCTTGCCTTCTTGGTGCTTCCAGACCAGTGGGGAATACATTGAACAGGTAACAACAACAGGTATGCTAATTATTATGATGGAGAAATTGAGGTGTGATAAGATTATTTAACAGGAAATCTCATACAGGTTGTTGGGGCAGTGGTGGTGTTAAGGAAAGCTTCCTAGAGGCAGTGTCACTTATGCTAAAGGATATACCTAAAGGAAAAGGAGGGGAGAGGAAAGGTGCTGATGGCTGAGCATGGGAGGGAGGCTTCACCCAGAGCCTGGCATTACTTGAGGTCAGGAATCCTGTCTTGGCTTCTTCATATGCCCTTGTTGGAACCTGGTGTACCCAGTCTAGGCCCCACGGCCTGCTTTTGGTGAAGCAACATGTGCTGGCCTCCAGATCAGTGCTCTGCCCAGGTGCGAGGGTCAGATGAGGTCCCAGAGGCAACAGGAGTCGGAGACCTAAGAGCTACTGACCACATGAGAAAGAGTAATTGTTTCTGTCATGTTTCCTCTTTCCCCCCCTCCAAATGGCAACCCCTGGGTCTTTTGCTCCTGGGACAGCTGCCCAGCCACTTCATTTTCTGCTTGGATGTAATTTCAGAGCGTGGACTTTACACTCTTGTGCTTCCCTTCTCCATCTGTGCCTGAGTTGGCAACTAAAAGGAGCGGTCCTCCCTCCTGCGGGGAAGCAGAAAGGGGCCTTCTCTGTAGGAAGTCCAGCTGCTCCTCCGGGGTCAGAGCAGGACTGGAGAGCTCTCCCTTCCCCCACATCAGACCCTCCCAGAGCTGCCAGGGAAACACACCCATGCAAGAGGGGAGGGCAGGAGCATCCATTTCCATAGTAATTATTTAGCATCAGTTAAACAGGTCGACAAGTCTCAAACACAGACACATTGTATTGACTCCCTAAACATATGGGAGCTCTGCTCTCTCAATTCAAGCGTGAGTTAGCGCTGTCAGCTGTGCCTAGGGATCTTGAAGTCATTTCTACTTAGACTTGAATGCTCATTATTTCAGAGGAAGTTCCCTGAACTTTTGGTCTTATTCCGAATCAGTCCCTTAGGGAACAGAACATTATTCGAGACTGGATCCAGGGAGAGTCTGTTTTCCCCCACATGACATACAGATTCTAGACAGTGTAGCTGTGGTTGCCCTCACACCACCCCATTTCCCTATCTCTTCACCACTCTGTGAGTTACAGTGACCCTACCAACTCAAGAAAATATTCACACAGCTATATCCCTAAATAGCTCTTCCCATTTAATTGTCTTAATTACAGGCTCAGATATAACAACAAAAGGAAATATATTGAAACAAGAGCAGAATAATTGAAGGTGGTGGAGGATTAGATAATTATGATTGAAAACCTACATCAATGGAACCAAATGCAATGTGTATGGAGCAAGATAGTAATAGAGTTCAGCTTATATGATAAAAGGCATGCAAGATGGTCAGGGAGATAAATGCCACTTGAAAAGGAGTCACCAAAGTGTTCAGAGTTTGATTTGTTGACTTTCAGAAGACAGAGCGCACAGATTGCCGGCTGTCTCATCAAAACCATGGCGAATATCCTGCTTCTTCTTTTACTCGGTGGCAGCAACTTGAGAATGGACCTGGCTTTTATCTGGACTTTTCAAACCAAGATAAGAATTAGAGTTAGTTTGAAGTCTCAACTTTAAGGAAGTGATAGCAAAGCTATTCTGCACAGGAAGAGAGATTATATCCAGGCACCTTTTCCTCAGGACCCATGTCAGGACGACATCCCATGCCCACCCACTGGCATGTCAGTGGCAAAGAGATTGTGCTCTGGAGCCAGTCACATGGAAAGAAGATAGACACATAGCAAAACCCTCCATCTCCAACCTCTCCACCAAACAGAGCTTAGACCTCTGGGAAGAGATGTGGGAAGAAAAGGGATGGGATGAAGAGCTGAGAGAGACCAGGCATGTTGCTATCAATCTTCGAATGGCGAGGGGTATGCTCCAAGCATTCACAGATTCTTAATATGCAGTAGACATAAAACTCCTTTGAGATCTCTCTGAGTAACAAAAAAATGTCTTCCTCCCTAGGTAAAGTAGCAGTTCATTTTATTCATCCTAAAGTGTCTACTTTCATAGACATTCCTTATTTGGCTCTTCCAGGATTTATTTGGTCAACACATCTGCATTTGTGCCTTTCAAATATGTTTTGTCTCGTCTTTTCAACTAATGCCTAGGTTTTTAGTCTACCTTGCTTCTTAGATCTTCTCCTGGCCACCATACCTTTCTTTTTTTTTTTAATATATTTTATTGATTTTTTACAGAGAGGAAGGGAGAGAGATAGAGAGTTAGAAACATCGATGAGAGAGAGACATCGATCAGCTGCCTCCTGCACATCTCCCACTGGGGATGTGCCCACAGCCCAGGTACATGCCCTTGACCGGAATCGAACCTGGGACCCTTCAGTCCGCAGGCCGACGCTCTATCCACTGAGCCAAACCGGTTTCGGCCCATACCTTTCTTAAGATATAGGGAGTAAACTTGCACAAAGAAAGTTCTCTCACTTTGTGGCTTACCTTATTATTTTCTTAATGTGTCTTTCAAAGAGCAAAAGTCTGTAATTTTGAAGAAGTCCAATTCTTCAAGTTTCTTTTTCTTTCATGAAATTTGCTTTCTTGGTTTTAAGAATTCTTTGCCCTCTCCCAAGCTTGCAAAAATTTTCTCCTAGAAATCTAACATTGTGAAGTTTTATGTTTAGGTCTATGATCCATCCAATTATTTCACTTTTTTTCCCATAAAGACATCCATTTAATCAAATACTACATTTTTCTTTCCCCAATGAACTACCTTGGCTCCTTTGTAGAATATCAAGTGGTCATGTATGTGTGATTCTATTTCTGAATTCTCTATTTTTTCATCTTGATTTCCATGTCTATCTTTTCACTGATATGACACATTACTATAGATTTATAGTTAGTTTTAAAATTGGATAGTGCAAAAAGCCCTCCATTTTTTTCTTTAAAAATTGATTTGGTTTTTTAATAGCCTTTGTATTTCCAAATAAATTCTAGAATTTATTTGGAAATACAAATAAATTTGTGCCAATTTGTGATTTTAAAAAAATCCACTATAATTTTCATTGAGATAGTGAGAAATCTGTAAATCATTTGGAGGAGAATTGCCATCTTAACAATGAGTCTTCCAATTCTTAAACAAGGTATATCTCCATTTATTTAAATCCTTAGTTTCTCTCATCAATTTTAATTTTCAGTGTATTGGTCTTAGGCATGCTTTTTATATAAACTAGAGGCCCGGTGCACAAAATTTTGTGCACCTGCGGGGGGGTCCCCTCAGCCCAGCCTGCATCCTCTCTAATCTGGGACCCCTGGGGGGATGTCCGACTACTGGTTTAGGCCCAACCCCAGGGATCGGGCCTAATCCGGCAGTCAGACATTCCTCTCACAATCCTGGACCACTGGCTCCTAATCACTCACCTGCCTGCCTGCCTGCCTGGTTGCCCCCAACTGCTCCCCCCACCCCTCGCCAACCTGGTCACCTCTTACTGCTCCCCTTGCCGGCCTGATTGTTCCCAACTGCCCCCCTCTGCTAGCCTGGTTGCCCCCAACTGCCTCCCCTGCTGGCCTAGTCACCCCTCATTCCCCCACCCCCCCTGCTGGCCTGGTCACCCCACACAGCCTGCTGTTCAGTCATTTGGTCATCCCTCACTAACCCCCCTGCCGGCCTGGTCATAGGCAGCCATCTTGTGAGGGCGTGAGGGTTAATTTGCATATTACCTCTTTATTATATAGGATACCTAAGTGATTTATTTGGGGGGAGGCACTATCAAAATCTCCTCCATTCAGTTTCCCCTATTATTAACATATTTCATTAGAGTTATCTATTTCATCCTTTAATTCTTCAATTTTTGCTTCATATATTTTGAAGCTCTGTTATGAGATGCATGCATATTTATGATTGCTATATTTTCCTGTGGTGTTGTCCTTTTTATCATTATAAAGTGTCTATTTATTTATGGTAAGACTCTATATCTTAACGTTTATTTTATCTGATATTAATATAACCACTCCAACTTTCCATGCTCTCCATATGTGTTATTTTTTCTAGCATTTTATATTCAATCTATCAGTGCCATTATATTTAAAGCATGTCTCTACTAAACATAATATAATTGAGTCTTTTAAAAAGATCCTTTTGATAATCTCTGCCTCTTAATGGAATATTTTGTTCATTTATTGTCAATGTCATTATTGATATGCTTGGATTTAGGTCTAGTATTTTCTTCTTTTATTCCTGTTTGTGTCATCTGATCTTCAATCTTCTATTCTTCCTTTTCTGACTTTTTTGGGGGACAGTTGAATAATCTCTAGAATTTCATTTTAATTTTTATTGGCTTTTTAGCTATATACTCTTTGCATTGTTTTTAAGTGGTTACTCTACATATTTCAATATGCATCCTTAGCTTTTCACAGTTTACTTAGAGCTAATATTATACCACTTCACTCAAAATGTATGAACCTTCAAACTCCATTCTCATTTTAACTCCCATCTTTTATGTTATTGTTCTGACAAATATTACACTTACACATTCTGTAAACCCCACTATACAAATGCTGTAAATTTTGTTTTAAACTTTAAGATGCGGCCCTGGCTGGTGTGGCTCAGTTGATTGGCCATTGTCCTGTGCCCAAAAAGGTTGCTGGTTTGATTCTCAATCAGGGCACATGCCTGGGTTGCGGGCTCCATCCTCATTGGGGTGCATGCAGGAGATGATTGATATTCTGCTCTCACATTGATGTTTCTCTCTCTCTCTCTCTCTCTCTCTCTCTCTCTCTCTCTCTCCCCCTCTCCCTTCTTCTCTCTTTAAAAATCAATAAAAATATTTTTAAAAAGAAACTTTAAGATCTATTTTAAAGAAACTAAGAGGAAAAATATAGTTTTTAAAATATATACTTACATAGTTACCACTTCTGATACTCTTTATATCTCCTGAAGATCTAATCTTCTATCAGGTACTATTTTCCTTTAGCCCTGAGAACTTTATTTAGTATTGCTTGAAGTGAAGGTCTGCTGCTGACGAATTATTCTAGTTTTCCTTTATCTGAAAATAACTTCAATTTTTCTTTATTCCTGAAGAATTTTTTTTTACTGAACATATAATTCTGGGTTGACAGTTTTTTCATTTAGCATTTCACTTTTTATTTTATTTCAGAACAGTTTTTTATTTAAGAAAAATTACAAAGATAGTACAGAGTTCCCATATACACCACACCCAGCTTCTCCTATTACTAACATCTTTCATTAATATTTTATAGTTGTTACAATTAGTGACTAAGTTTTTCTGGAGGATATGATGGAGAATTGATATAACTTCATCTTTAAATATTTGGTAGAATTCACCAATACAATTATATGGCCCTGGTGCCTATTTTTTAGGAAGGTTATTAGATTTTGATTCAATTTTCTTAAGAGATAAAGGCCTATTCAGGTGATCTATTACCTTGTGTGAGTTTGGTAGTTTGTATCTTTCAAGGTATCAGTCAATTTCCTCTAAGTTATTAAATTTGTGGGCATAGAGCTGTTCATAGTATTCCTTTATTATTCTTTAATGTCCATGGGATCAGTAGATGAGCCTCTTTTTATTTCTGATATTGGTGATTTGTGATTTTTCTCTTTTTCTCTTGGCTAGTTGTCCTAGAGATTTATCAATTTTATTGATCCTTTTAAAAAAAGATTTCATTGACTTTCTATATTAATTTTGTTTTCAATTTTATTGATTTCTGCTCAAATTTTTATTATTTCTTTTTTTCTACTTGTTTTAGGCTTAAATTGCTCTTCTTTCTCTGGTTTCCTAAAATAGAAGCTTACATTATTGATTTTAAATCTTTCTTCTTTTCTAATATATACATTTAATGCTATAAGTTTTTCTGTAAGGACTGCTTTCACTGCATCCCACAAATTTTGATAAATTGTATTGTAATTTTCTTTTAGTTAAAAATATTTCTCTGTGGACTTTGTTGACCCATGTGCTCTACAGAAGTATATTGTTTAATCTCTAAATATTTAGATATTTTTTCAACTATCTCTCTGGTATTGATCTTTAGTTAAATTCTATTGTGGTATGAGAATACACTATATATGATTTCTATACTTAAGTTTGTTAAGGCGTGTTTTATGGCCCGGAATGTGGTCTTTCTTCATCAATGTTCCATGTAAACTTGGGAAAAATGTATATTCTGCTGCTTTGGGGTGGAGTGTTTTAGAAATGTCAATAAGATCAAGTTGATTGATAATGCCATTCAGGTCAACTACATCTTTACTGATTTTCTGTCTGCTTGATTTATTAATTCTTGAAAGAGTTGTGTTGAAGTCTCTAACTATATTAGTGGAGTTTGTCTATTTCTTCTTAATATTAGTTTTTCATTCACATATTTTGATGTTCTGTTATTAGATACATAGAAATTTAAGATTGTTATGTCTTCTCAGAGAGCTGATCCCTTAAAAACTATGTAATGTGCCTCTTTACCACTGAGAATTTCCTGTATTCTCAAGTGTGTTTTTTTTAATTAATAAAGTCATTCCAGCTTTCTTTTGTTTAGTGTTAGCATGATATATCTTTTTCCATACCTTTGTGCTTAACATGAGTCTTTATATTTAAAGTGGGTTTCTTCATAGTTTGACAATCTGTCGATTGGTCTTTTAATTTGTATATTTAGATCATCACATTTGAAGCAATTGCTGATATAGTTGGATTAACATCTACCATATTTATAATTATTTTCTCTTCATTATATTTGCTTTGTTTCATTTGTTAAGCTCCCTTTTCTTCCTTTTCTTGTTGTAAATAAGCATTTTATATGATTCCAATTTATCTCCTTTCTTAGCATATACAATATACTTCTTTATTAAAATTTTAGTGGTTGCCTTTGAATTTGTAAAATGTATTTTTACACTAATCTAAGTATGTCTTTAAATAACACCATACCACTTTACTTGTAGTGTAGGTATCTTATAATAGAGTATTCTCAGTTCTTCTCTCCCATCTCTTATACATTGCTGGCATTCATTTTGCTTACCTATAAGCTGTATTCACCCAATAAATCATTACTATTATTACTTAAACAAACAGGTATATTTATATCGATTAAGAATAAGAAAAATTAAAGATTTTATTTTACCTTTATTTATTTCTTCTCCAATACTCTTCCTATCTTCGTGTAGCAGAAAATCACTTTAAAAAGAAAGGCTCACCCTGTGTCATTCCTTTCCTCTAAATGTCAACTCCCTTCCAGTTTTTGTCAGCTCCTAAGTGCCTTCAGTTTTTTAAAAATATTTTCTTCAGAGTTTATAGTTGTTGCCTTCAAGAGGATTGGTCCAATACAAGCTCTTCCATTACTGTAAGGGAAACTCCTTGTGTAGAGCTATTACATTTATTTTCACGAAAGGTATTGATTCATAATTTTTCTTTCTTGACCACTTTTGTCAATCAAAATTTGTTGACTTCATAAGAAGAGTTTAACCATCATTTTCAAATATAGATTTGAACTTCCTTTTCTTAAGTAAATTTCCTTATATGTGTCCTCATTCAATTATCCATTCCCTCAATATTGATTCAGATTCTACCAGATGCTACCACAGACTAAACATTGGAAATTCAAAAATGAATAAATTCTACTCCTTACTCTTAAGGAGCTCCAAGCCTAGTGGCGGTGACACAATCATATCTCACATTTATATAAAGCAAAGTTTTGTCACACATGCCATCATGCTCAATTCGTACAGCAAGTATGACAGTCCCTGAATAACAGGCTTGCTGGCCTCCACAGTGTTGTTTGGTAACCTTTCTTCATCATTAAATCCGTGTTTCACTGCTGCTGCTGACCTGGAGCACACTGCATAGAGTTGCCCATGTGAGAAGCAGCTGAACTACAGATTAACAGTTGAGGCTCATATTTGATTGATTAATCTGTTTACGGTGACCTAAGATGCTGAGAAAATATTTCCACATAGAAGGTCCGAAAGGCCTATCACTGAACTTTGTTTTCAGTTGCTTTTAAGGATAAGTGGTACAACAGATCTTACTGCTAGTGGCCAAACACTTCACGGTCCCCATCCTGCACTGCCCCTCTCTGCAGGAGGATTATACCTCCCTCCCCTACCGATGACAGGAATGGTCACATGATTAACTATGGGCAATGAAAAGCTCTCACACCCAGGATATGGTTTGCCTCGTCTCTTTTTCTTCTTTCACAGACCAGCAATGTTGCAGACAAAGGCTTTATAATCAGCCTGGGTCAAGGAATGGACATAGGTGAAGCAGGGTCATAGCAAGCCTTTTGACGTATAACGTAAGAAAGAAATTTTGGTTGTGTCACATCTCTGATATTTAGCAATAACTTCTTACCAAGGCATAACCTAGAGTCCTAGACTATACTGACTGATACAATTAATTATCTCTTTCTGGTGTCATTCAGGGCCACCCAAAGCAAATGTTATTATATACTTTACATAACCATATAATTGCAGTGAAAATTCATCTGGTTTCTTTTGTTTGATGCATTATTAGATACACATAAATATGAGTTTATTCCTGGACATAATTATGATGAAATTCAGAAAGGTGACGTGAGTGGCCTAAAATCACAGTTTATAAATCAGAGAGTTGGGACTTGTACCTAAGTCTCCGAACTCCCACGTCAGTCTCTTTTCTACATCACAATCTCCCTCATTTTGAAATGCCTGTGTCTTTTCTGTGTGTTTGTAGTCATGTTTGACGTTGCGTAATGTTCATGGGATTAGTTTGAAAGATGAGTTGTATTTAGACCCAATCGTTTGTCTTCTCTAAGAGGAAGAAAGCAAATATGTGTCTGACTGCTCAGTTTGCGCCCAGAGAGAGACAGGAAAAGTCAGCAGAGGCTTCCTCTGGGCTAGCAGACTGGGCACGTTTAATCAGAGAACGTCTTTAAACCAATGAAGGTAATGAGGACCTTGCAATACAATTGAGATCAGTGTGGACAAGCAGCTAGCGGGTTATCAGCGGTGAGCAGCTGAGTAAACACCCTGTGCACTGCTGCCAGAGCAGTGCTGTGGGGGCTGCTGACGTCCTGTAAGGAAACCAGCGGAACAGAAGAGATACCATGGACCATTTTATTAGCCAGGAGCTGAAAGTGGGATTTTTAAAGTTATTACATTTAAAGTGTTCTCTCAGGATACTCTAATTGACATATACAATAGTCACAGAGGAGAACTCTGGCTGACATCCCCTTAGCTGAATAATCAAACTTTAACATCACTGTAATGGGACCAACCGACATCAGGTGCTCCCCAAGAGCAAACTCATCGGGAGTAAACCAAGTCACCGACACACCATTCATGTCACATGTGTTTAACATAAATCATGTGAAAACCATCGGGAACATTTAAGTTCCATAAAATAATTTGTCTAGACTCCTCAAAAAATGACAGTGTCATGAAAGATTTTTAAAGAGTCAAAGGGATTATTCTAAATTAAAAGAGACTAAAGGGATAGCAACTAAATGCACTGTATGATCTCTGGTTATATCCTAGATGTTTTTTAAATCCAGCTATATGAACATTTATACTAATTTTATATCAATGTTAAGTTTCCTTACAATGTTTTGGTTCTGTCAGAGAATGTCTTATTTGTGGGCACATAGTATAAAGGATGAAGAATCATGGTGTCTACAACATACTCTCACATCGTCAAATAAAATTAAATGTACATTTATGCACATGTACGTACATTTTCATGTATAAATGGATGTGTGTGCAGAGAGAGAGAGAAAGTATGGCAAAACATCAAAATTGGTGAACCTAGCTGAAGAATATGTGGGTGTTTATTGTACTAGTCTTATTTATTTATTATTTATTTATTTTAAACAGGAATTTTTTTAAAATTTTATTTTGTATTTTTATTGGTTTCAGAGAGGAAGGGGGAGGGAGAGACAGAAAAAAACATCAATGATGAGAGAGAATCGTTAATCGGCTGCCTCCTGCACGCCCCACCCTGGGAATCCAGCCCTCAATCTGGACATGTGCCCTTGATTGGAATCAAACCCGGGACTCCTCAATTCACAGGCCGACGCTCTATCCCCTGAGCCAAACTGGCTAGGGCTACTCTTAATTTTTAAACTGAATTATGCACACAGAAAAGTATACAGATCGTAAGTATAAGGCATTGTTTTTGAAACTTTTCTGTAGAGTTGAAAATTTTATATATATATTTTATTGATTTTTTACAGAGAGGAAGGGAGAGAGATAGTTAGAAACATCGATGAGAGAGAGACATCGATCAGCTGCCTCCTGCACACCTCCCACTGGGGATATGCCCGCAACCCAGGTACATGCCCTTGACCGGAATCGAACCTGGGACCTTCCAGTCTGCAGGCCGACGCTCTATCCACTGAGCCAAACCGGTTTCAAGAGTTGAAAATTTTAAAGTAAAAGTCTCTTTGGAAAAAAGCAGCAGCGCCTAGGTTGTACACACTCTGAGTCAGCGGCACGTGCCTGAGTGGGCAAGACCCTGAAACTAATATCACTACGACCAGGCGTCTCCTCTACTTTGGTGGAGGCAAGTTTCCTTGGAATAACTTTTGAGCCTTCCTGAGACTCACCACAAGCCTCCAACTGTCTAGCAAGTGACACAGTGAAGCGTCGCAGCTCTCCCTGTGTCTCGTGAGAAACTGGTACCACAGAATTCTGCTTGCGAATGGGGAGGGCCTGAACCTAGACTTACACTCAGGCTTGCAGATTTTCCCAAACCAAGATGATCAGGTCCTCTCCCGCCCCACTGCTCCTTCGGGAAGGGGCTGGGGAGCTCTCGGAGGCCAAGCAGCCTCCTGGGAGGAAGAGCCAGAGAGGAACTCTTGACTCCTTCCTTTCGAAGGTCCTCTGAAGGCCTGAGGTGCCTGGGCCTGGCACCAGCTGGCAGGAAAGACTCCAAGTGGCTCCATCCCCTCCTGCCAAGCTCCCCAGGAGTCAGGCTAAGGCTGGGCTGGGTCAGAAACACCTTAGCCTCCCCCCCCCAAGTGTGGAGCCCCCTTTCCTCCCCACCCCCGTGTTTGGTGTGTAAGACTGAGGGGGGTGCGGGGGGTCGGGGGGCAGCAGGGTTTCCTCAGTCAGAACCTGGCGGTTTGTTCTGTCCTCTCTCCAGCCCATCCCAGGGCCCTTCCTGCTGGGAATTCCTGGACCAGACAAGGTGGGAAGTCCTGCGAGGGATGGGACTTCCTGTGAATGACTGTGGTGGCGGCTACAGTGATTAGTTTTGAACAATATAAACAAATGTAGTTGTATTTGTTTTCCAAGCTGGTAGAAAGAAACGTTATCAACTTATTCCTCACCTGTAAAGCGTACACCAAACACACCGACCCAGGACCAAGGCCCACATTCTCACACCCGCTTCTCCCTGCCTACCCGCCCTCCCTCTCCCCTCCCCCAGGTGGAGAGGCAGCCGGAAGTGCTGAGGGGAGTCAATGCAAGAGACCGGAAGGTGAGTCTCCAAGGACCTCAGACCTTGGTCTCTAGCCACTGGGTTTCTCCCTTCCCTGCTGCCTTTCCCTGCCTTTACTTCCCTTCACTGAAGTAATACTACAGCTCAGTACTGCACAGGTGGTTTGGGTCCCAAAACAACTCTTTTTTTTTCCTGGCTTCAAACAATGCTGAACTGTCTTTCACCAAGGGATGGGGTCAGGATTATCCTTTCCCCTGAACTGACTGGGTTTCACACTAAGTCTCTGAGCAGGGACACATGTTCTCAGTGAAGTCACATGTATGCAAAGTGCGTTTATGTAGTCCAGTCTCGTGTGGAAAAGCCAATGAATGCTACATAGAACTTTTTTTTTTTAATTCCAAAGTAGTGAAGTATTTGGAGCTCAGTAGGGATGTGAATTTTGTACTCTGTTGCTTAATTGCTTATTTTATTTATCTTTATTGTGATATAAATGTAAACCTATTTCACCAAAGAAGAGGATCCGACAGTCCATCCTAGACAAGGAAGATTGGGAAATTTGACTCTTGGCAATAGTCTTTGTCTCCCTATTGCTACTGACTGGACAGGGTTTGGTGCTTATCATGGGAAGAATATCAACCAAAAGTAAAATGTTATCGAAAACTTTATCCACTTGTCTTGGAGCCAAATGGCACAAGAGGCACTGGTTTCTCCTGTCCCGCCTCTAGCATCATGGTTTCGTTTTAAGACCAGGCACGGTATCTAGAAATAAATGTCAACACCTTGCTCGATGTTTTGCTGTAACTTGGCTTGGCACCGTCATTGCAGGATTGACGCCAAAGGCAGGCCCCTTTCCTAACAACGCTGCCTACATTTCACCGGCCTGTTTCGCTGGACTGCACCTGTGGAGAGTAGAGCCGCAGCCAAAAATCTCTTTATAGCAGAAAAAAGTACCAAGAGTTTGCTGTGTCAAAATCAGGAAGGTCCTCTAGTGTCAACAAGACTCAGCTGCAGACAGACCAACAATGAACTCTACAATCTTTTTCTAGAGGGACATGAAAATGGCTCCATTAGAATACTGTATTTCGCATTCTCCAAATAATTGAGCTTCCTGATAGGCATTCTTCTCAGAGCTGGAGAGGAAGCTTGACTCAGCGCAGCTTGATGGACGCATGAGGTCCTGAGGCCCATGCCCAGGGCCGGATGGACTTGCGCAGGAGGGCAGGGGTGGTCCCGGGCCCTCCACTGCACGGGGCATGCTGAGGCAGGGGGAGGGAGGATGCAGAGAGGAAAAGAGTGGGAGAAGTTGAACGAGAACTAACTGAAAGCCAAGGTCGCTGCTCCGATTCAGTTATTCCTTCCCGGAAAGAGAGCGTTTTTGTGTTTAACCTTGTGGCCTCAGGTTTCCAGGATGTTGCTGGCTCTCTGGACCTCTCCAGGGCGTGTTTATTTACCAGGTTTCTAGGTCCAGGGACAGAGGGATGTGAGAGGAGATTACTCCAGTGGGACACAAAAGAAACCAAGGGCTTTTAAAATTCTGCTCACAAATTGGAAATTATAATCAATTAAACAGATGCCATATTTTTATTGCCCACTACAACTTGAAAGTAAATTTCATGAAGGTTCATGAATGTTATTCTCCAAATAACATTCTTTTTCCTAAAAAGGATGTTATTTGGAGAATGCTCCAAATGGTAAAGCAATGGGAGAAGAGCACATCTTAAACTTCTTGAAAACTTAGTTTAACTGCTCACAAGCCCATCTCCTCTGAACCTGCCCAAACGTATGCGAGGTCTTCCCGGGAACTGTCAAGAGGGAAAGGACAAGGACTCCGCAAGGACCTGCACAGCCCTCTCCCTGCCCACGTCAGCTTCATCAGATCAAGTCAGGCTGTGTGTCAACTTGGTGCGTTGCTATCGCTTAGTGCGTAGCCAGGGGCCCGTGAACAGACAGTGAGCGTAACCACGGGCCAGTGAGGCTGGGGGCAGGGAGCTGGAGGACCTCCATGCTGTACTTCATAAGGCTGAGATGGGTGGGTGTCAGAGCAAAAGGTGTTGTCTGGTGAAAGTCCTTTCTGAAGAGAACCCAAGCAACCTCTCAACATCTCCTCTGTGGACAAAGGGGCAGATTGGTACTATGTGGCCCCAGAGGACCAAGGAAGAACTAAAAGGGAAGCAGGGCTTAGTCCTTTCTACCGGGTGCCTCAGGCGGTGGTAAAAACCCTGACCTTGGCCTATCTCTAACTAACACTACATGGCTATTACTGGAAAGCTACGGAAGGGACTCTGTGTTGCATAGATGCCAGAACCAGATCAGAGAGTCTACAGTAAGCATTGACTCAGAGAAAGGCAGGGCAATAAAAGGACATTTCCCCAAGGAAGAAGGTTTTCTGTTATCAGCATTTCACGTTCCCAGCACAGGCTCATTCTGAAGAGGTCAGAGCACACACGCTCTGTAACTTCCTGAGGGTGTGGTCTTACCTATTCCTTCTTGTGCCCCTTTCTAGGGAGTGACACAATGTTGAATGAATGAGCATGTATCTGCTCTGTAAGGTGGTGAGGTACTATGTAATGCAAGCATATGAGACAAGCAAATGAGTGGTGGGAGAAGGCTAAGTAAATATGGTGGGGCAAGGTTGTGAAGGATTTTAAGTGCCAGATAGAAGAATTTTCACTTACTATGGCAAACTAGCACATGCTCTAGTGCAGTGATGGCGAAGCTATGACACATGTGTCAGAAGTGACACGCGAACTCATTTTTTTGGTTGATTTTTCTTTGTTAAATGGCACTTAAATATATAAAATAAATATCAAAAATATAAATCTTTGTTTTACTATAGTTGCAAATATCAAAAAATTTCTATATGTGACACGGCACCAGAGTTAAGGTTTTTCAAAATGCTGACACGCTGAGCTCAAAAGGTTCGCCATCACTG
>NW_006283136.1:222927-238137 GCF_000327345.1 Myotis davidii
TCCAAAACATTATTACCAAATTTAAATATTAGTCACTAGACTTATTATCAAATTAACTAGAACTAAAATAAAAAAGGACTTCAGAAAAAATTTCATACTTTGAAGCAAACACAGTTAAAATATCTTTGTGATATGGTAAATAATGAGAGAAATTCTAAGGCCAAAAATGAAGTAAAGCAGGAATCAAGAAACAACAAAATACAGAACAACTGATAATCCTTTGTGACCTTGAAATTCTATTTAAATAGCAACATAGACAGGAAGGGAAAAAAAAAAGCCTAGGTCCAAACTCAAACTGATAAATTTGAGGTAACAAAGCTAAGACATTGTGTAACAACAATTTGTACTTTTTAGTGCTGAGCAGTATTCCATGGAATGGATGTATCACAGTTTAACAATTCAGCTAATGAAGAAAGTTTTAGTTGTTGCCAGTTTTTGCCTTTTACAAATAAAACTGTTATGATCAAATATATATATGTCTTTGTTTTATTATGGTTGCAAATATCAAAAAATTTCTATATGTGACACGGCACCAGACTTAACATGGGGTTTTCAAAATGCTGACACGCTGAGCTCAAAAGGTTCGCCATCATTGCTCTAGTGTAAGCACAGGAAATGGTCAGCTCATACTCCCAAATCTCCCCAGCTCACACCTCAAAAATCTTCCTGCTCACACTCCATGTCTCCTCCACCTCCACTCTAAGCCTCCCGAGGTCACACGCCGAGTCCTCTAGCTCAGGATGGTTATGAAGTGTTCCTGTGGAGTCTTTTCAAGGCTTAATCCTTGCTGGAACCAATTCAACATCCTGTCAATCCAATTTCTCCAAGACTGTGGCAGAGACAGCTAACATCACCGAAGACGGATGCTCCCCTTCTAGAGGGCAGAGTTGTTGCTACAAAGGAGTGTTTTCTTTTAGGGACTATATTTCCCAGCCTCTCTTGCATCTAGAAGGGGATTATATGAAGGTAATGATGGAACCAATATATTCCACTTCTGTGTTGTTATGGTTAAGAAGGAGGCGTGTATTCTCCACAGCCTCTTTAATCATCCACCAGCTGAATGAAGAGACCCCGGCAGGGGGAAAAGATCCAGGTAGAAAGAGCCTGTGCCAGGAAGACTGCCCACGAATGCCTGCATTCCACGATGCCATGAGTGGGAAAGAAATGTCTATTGTGTGAAGCGACTGAAATGTCGAGGCTGTTCATCACAGGAATTAGATCACCCCGGCTCCTATAGAGGCCCAGCTGGAATCACTTGGAGCTCCAAGAACAAACTAGGGATCAAGGAACAACTGAAAATGCCTGGCACAAAGGAGCTCAATACATAAATCAAACCAATTAAATAAATCAGAATTCTCTGGGTCCTCAACCTTTTGGAAGAGCCTCTGAGTAAGAGCCACCCATTCCCCTCAGAGGGATAAGGCCTCAAATCAGACCCTAACTTTAGAGAAAGTCATGATAAGGGGGAGTGCATGTATGGGCCCCTCAGAGAGGGAAAAGGGCACGGAGACAGGAATTTAAGACACAAAAGCTCTGGTCCTTCCTGGAGAACCCTGCCTTTGTCAACAGCTCCCGCTGCCTCACGGACCCTTGGCTGCCGCTGGGGAGCCCATTTCATTCCACAAACATGAGTGATACCCACTCCATGCCAGGCACTGAGGGGACTTCATCTGAGGCAAGCAGACATCAGAAGTGTCATGGAGAGAAGAACTGGGAGGAGGGCATTAATATTAACACATCAAACTTATGATTCAGTAAAAAGAGACCAAAAATGGACAAAGGACATAAATTGAAGTCCACAGAGAGATAAAAAAAAAAGGATAAATAAATACATGAAAAGGTATTCAACCTCATTCCTAGATAAAGAAAAACAAGTTTAAACCACCCAACACCATTTTTCACCTTTGTGATTGGCAAAGATGAAAAAGTTTGGTATTACCTAGTCTTGACAAAGGTAGAGGAGGAAATAGACCCAAGTCAGAGACTCTTAGTGGCAATTTGGACTGATGCAATCTTTTTAGATGGCAATTAGATGTATGTCACAATTATTAAGACAAATTGCCAGCTGACTTATCAACTGTACTCTTACATAGTTATCCAAAAATATACATTTGTAGAGTCCAAAGGTTCATGGGAAAAGCTATAAATATCCATACACACACACACACACACACACACACACACACACACACACACTGTGGGTATTGATTGCACGTACCAACCTGTTGAATCTCTGTTTCTAAATTGCCAAAATGTCATGAAAAAAGGCCCCAGCTTGACCTAAGCACCTGGTCAGGGCCACTCTGCCCCTAGCCCAGCAGCACAGCCCTGTGTGCACAGCGGCATGGAGTTTTGGTGAAAGGCGCCCTCTATGAGGGTTGGAGAAGGCTTTCCGCATTCTGGAGATTCTCTCTTCTGAAAGGCAGAGGGAGACAGGAAAGTGACAGCAAAGGGCAATCAGACTCAGGGCGAGATGAAGAGTAATTTAGCCAAATGGCTTCCAGGCTAATCAGACATCCCACCTTCCAACCTGGCTGATTTGAGAAGAAACGGAAAAGCAGAAGGGTCCGCCAGCTTTGATCAGTGCCTTGGGGTGCTCCTAACTTAAGTCAGTGCTGAAAAACTCCAGTACCCAAAGGCTGTCTCTCCATAACAGAGCGATTCTCATAGCTAAACCTCAACTTGCAGCTGTAATTTAACAGAAGTTTTACCCTTAGGGGAAATTAATTTTTCCCTAAATAATTGATTAAAAGTTCTTTCTGTTGTTTTAAATAAGATCGTGCTAACTTCTTTTCCAGCGAAACAGTAACTTCTCACTCCAATTAAAAGAACAACACCTTTTGCTAGCTCTGTCTTTGTAATCTAAATATTGGGCATCTCCAACATCTCATGATCTCGCCAGGAGATCATGAGTCAGGAAATGAAACAAATTACTCCCTTGACGAGAATAGCAGGTACCCTTCAGACCTTTAGACAGAAACTACACATATTAACCAGCTAGAGAGGAACTGGCTAGATGTGTAGATAAGGGGCAAATTATCTGTCACACCGGATTTCGATCATTTGATGATATATTTCTCCTTAATTTTTTTATTTGCTTAGACCTAACTTCAGCATTTTATATGAACTCAGAGCCTACCGTGAATCTTTAACTTCCTAGTAAGAAGTCCCACTTGATTTCTTCCACAGAAGAAAGTTCAACGTTCTTCGCTTTCATGAAGCTGGCCATAGCACTTAGAGACTAGCAGAGCAGCTGAGAACATGGCCTTTGGATTCAGACGAGGCCTGGGTTCAAGTCCTGGTTCTGCCATTAACTAGCTGCTGTGGCTGCGAACCAATTGCTTTACCTCTCTGTACCTTGGCCACTTTCTCCATGAGATGAACAATACCCATCTTACAATGCCTAATGGCAGCTTGAATTAAATGAAGTCATGCAGCTTCAAGCATTCATCAAAGTTCCTGGAATGTAATAAGGGCTGGCCCACCATTAGCTTCTTCACTGTAATTAGAAGAAGACCCTGCCACTGATGACTCACCCTTAGGGGAGCTGCTTCCATCTCTATAAAATAAAGAATTATTTTTAAAACTTTTTTTAAAAAGTTAGACAGTCAAACCAGGCCATCTCCAAGTGTCCCTCATAGTTGACACCTAAGAGGTTACTGCTGAGCCCCTGGCAGTCGTCCTAGTCCTCTCGTCCTGACTTCCATGGTAAGAAGTTTCTGCTGGAGCAATCAGGGTCTCGCTTGAAAACACGGAAGAGCTGCCCTCTCCATCTGAGCTGGCCTGGACGTGTAGTGAGTTCTCCATCAGTAAAGGCATCCAAGGAGAAGCTTGACAACCACTTGTTGGGAATGGGATAGAAAAGATTCAAATGTCAATAGGGGTCAAACTACATGAAGTTTGGGGTCACTTCCAACCCATAGGTCCCATACTTCCCAAAACGTAGTCACATGCACTCACCTCCCCAGGGATTAGCCTGTGCTGTTAGAAAGAAGTGGCCACCTAGGAAAGCGGTGAGTGAGTCGGCCTGGGTCTGTTTGTCTGTCAGGCTAAGGAAACATTTCTACCAACCAAAACCAAATCCGAGTCTTATGGGCAGGAGGATGGTGACCAGATCGGATGTTTTTCCAAATGAACCACTTGCCTGTCACTGGTGTCCCCGGCTGCTTCACTCAGGAACTCAGGATGGAATTCCGGGCCTGGGCCGGGGACAGCGAAACAAAGGGCCAGCCTCAGAGTTTGGCAATGAGAGGCCAAGTAAGACAGCAAGACATGGATGAGAACTATAGCGGGCTGGGAGTTTTATCCACAAGAGTGACTCCCTCTGCTCAGAAATGCTAATGAAAGTTGGATTTCCTTATTTTATTGCCTAATTTTGTTTACCATTAGGGAGTGGGCAGTGAGTCCTGGGGGACAAGGGGAAACCCACTGGCATCCTCAGTCAACACAAACCACGGCTTCACTCATCAATGTGCCAGCACCGAGGCTCTGACACCAGATTTCACTCCGGATATGGCCCTTGGGACACTCTCAGCACCTGTGGGTCTGAAACCTGCTTCTGCCCCTGCTGCTTCCATCAGAGGTTTTCTGGCTCTTACTCATCCAGGGGCCCCCAAGCACTTTGCAACACGCAATGAATGAATTCTTACTGCAATCGCTTGCTGATCTAGCTTCCTTTCCACCGACCAGGAAGCAGCCCCGCAGGGTGAGGTGACTTCTGCAGGGCTGCACGTGGGTTTTCTCAGCCGCTGTCAGTGGTGTTGAATGCTGGGCAGAAACAGCAGAATGAATACTGCCCTTGGAATTGACCATCCTGGATTCAAGTTCTACTCATCTGTGTGATCTTAGACACATTTCTGAACCTCTCTGTGCTTCAGATTCCCTAATTCTTACATGGGATGAAAATAGAAAGCAACTCACAACTTTGCTGTAAGGATTAAAATGAGTTAGTGATGTGCAGAGCTTCATATAACGCCTGGGTGTGGTAGATGTTGGGGAACAGTAGCAGGTACTAGCATGGGTGCCCACATTACTCAGATGACCTGGGCATAGGCGGGAAAAGAGCGGCTTTATGAGTAGAAAGGAGCCCTGCCCCCTAAAGAGTTGTGGCTCAAAGGCCAGCTTCCTGCCTCACCCTCCTGTGAGCCGCCTAGCATCCCAGCTGGCTGCTCCCCGGCCACCCTCCCACCCCTCCGACCCCCCGCCGTGCTGCTCCCTGCTCCCCCAGCAGACTTCAGTAGGTGGTTCAAGGCCCAGCATCTTCCCAGAATGGAGCTATTTCAGGGCGAACAGGAAAGCAGAGGAGCTAAAGGTGGGCGCTCGGAGCTGCTAATTCCCTGGGAGAAGCAGCAGGAAAAAGGCTTCCTATGCTGCCTCCCACTCCCGACAAGTGCCCCTGGCTTCTGGCCGCTGCCTCTGCCAAGAGCCAGCCTGGGTGTGGATTATATATTCTCCCCTGAAAAGTGACCTAAGCACCGCCTTTTCCAGAGATTATTAACGACCTCGGGGGAGGGTGGACAGTGCAGAAAACACTGCATACCCTCCCACGCTCTGCTTCCCGCCAGGCGGTCAGGCCTCTGGAAAGGGAGCCAGACTCCCAGACCACGGGGCCGCACTTCTGTAAGTGTCCCGCACAGACTCCCCAATGCTGATGGGCTCGCTAGGCCCGCTGGGTTCCCAGTGCTCCCCGCAGTGTTAACGGGGGTCAGCATGGCTCAGACGCTGTGCTGCACAAGTGCAGGAGAGAGGTGAGGGTGGAGACGGGAGAGGCTTCCTGTCTTCAGAGGTCAGCCCGGCAGATACGCGCCCAGAAGCCAGGAGGCAGGCTAGGGAGTAAGAAATGCCACTTAGGAGCTGAGAAGGAGGACACCTAACTGTAGAGATCCCAGAGGTCTTGCAGAGAGAGTGGAATCTGGTCTGGGCAGAGCTGGCATGCGCTTGGATTGAGTGGGGAGGCTCTCCAGGTTGCATGAACGAAGGGGCAGGAATATACTGAAAGAAGGGCATGGTCCAGCTTGGCTGGGGTGTAGGCTCTGGCCCCTCTGGGGCTCTGACACTGACCCTGACCCAGGGTGAGGCACGTGCCGTCAGGGCTCAAAGGATCCACTCACAGCAGAAGCTGCTCTGTGCTTAAGCAATGACTTCTCCCAGGTGACATCATCTGGTCACCATTTGCAGAGCAGCATCTAGAAATTGCTAGGCTCTGGTCATAGTTCTGGCCCCGCCTGCAGCACCCCTGGCAATAAGATGTCAGCCCACAGACAATGCCCGCTCTGGCCAGAGGGGCTCATGCTGCACACTCCACTTGAAACCCTGAAGTGGCTTGTGACAGGGGCAGTCATTTAAGTCCCCTGGACCCAAGCCCTGTTCTGGGGTCAGCAGTGGTCTGAATGCGTTACGTCACTGGAGGTGAGAACTGCGCCCTGGGCTGAGCTTAGAAATAACAAAAAGTAGATCCCACCAGTTAGCCCTGACCTGGTAGCTCAGCTGCTTAGAGCATTGTCTGGATACACCAAGGTTGTGGGTTTAATCCCCGTCAGGGCACATACAAGAATCAACCAATGAATGCATAATTATATGTGAAACAACAAATCTCTCTCCCCCTCTCTCTCTCTCTCTCCCTGTCTCTCCCATCCTCCTCCCTCCCTCTCTCTATTTGGGTAAGGATTAAAAAAAGAAAGAGAGAAAAGAAGGGAGGGAGGGAGGAAGATGAAGGGATTTGGATGCCAGACTTAAGAGCTGGGATGGTTGGGGTGTCTGTGGGGTGCCACTGCTGGAGGCAGAGAAGTTGGACCCAAGAGGACCAGTTAGGAGGCTATGGCAGTAGCCCAAACAGGAACTCGTGAGATGAGAAGAGAGGTCAGGTGTTCTGCTAAGGACACAGCTCTGGTTATCTGTGTGATTATTTTATTAACACGTGTCTTTCTCAGCCACATGAGACAGGAAACAAGGCCAAGAGGGCAGACCCAGGAGCCTGCCACCAACCAGCGTTGTGGCCCCATGGAGCATACACTGGACTAGATGGCACTGCCCAGCTCCGAAGTTCTGGGACTAGGAAATCTTGCCCAGTTGGGCTACAGGGAAATTCCCCCGCCCTCTGTGGCCTGTGGGAAGAAAGATGAAGGTGACACATACAGGTGGCCCGGAACAGCAGGTGTGTCTGATGTGGGGGTGTGCTGGGTGTCCTTCATTTGCCCTTCTCCACCTGCTCTGGCCTTGGAGGCAAATCCTTGGACCAGGTCAACCTGGCTCACTTGCCTTCTGGTTCCATTTGGTCTTTGTACCAAGCACCTAATTTCCTGAGTGACAGGACTGTCTTGTTATTCATAATGAGCTCCTCCTGAACATACCTGAGTTCATGCTAATGAACCCACTCACATTGCAGCCCCTAAATAGTTTCAGGATGGGGCTGTCACCAGAGAAGAGAACCAGGGAACGTTCAGCCCTAACCCCTGATCTCCAGAGAAGGCAGTAGGGCTAAGAGGGATAGAGACCATCCAGGTTGGTGAATACACTGATGTGCTGGGAGGGGGTGCACCAGAGAGGGCATGGAAGTGCTGTGTCACGTCCCACGCCCTTACTCTGCCCTATGTGTCTCTTCCATTGACTATTCCTGGGTTTCCCCACTTATCTGATAGGGATCTGTTCCAAGACTCCCCAGGGGATGCCTGAAAGCATGGATAGTACCAAACTTCATATGTACTATGTTTTTCCCTCTACATACATACCTATGACAAAGTTTAATTTATAAATTAGGCACAGTGAGAGACTAGCAATAACTAATAATAAACTAGAACAATTATGAGAATATAGTTTAACTAGAGACCCGGTGCATGAAATTTTGGTTGCCCGCCATGTTCCACACCACTCCCTGGGGGTCAGCGCAGGTCATTGCAAGCAATCGAACTCCTGTTCTCCCAGTCGAACTCCGAAAGGGACACTTTGTGTGTTAGCCTCTTATAAATATAGATAAAAGTTATGTGAATGTGATCTCTCTCTCTGAAAATATCTGACTGTGCTGTATTCACTCTCCTTCTGTGATGATGTGAGATGATGAAATGCCTAACGATGAGATGCAGGGAGGTGAGTGACTGTCGGCACTGTGACATAGCCTCAGGCTGCTATAAGGGTTCTTGACAGGAGGTCTAGCTGAAAAGTCTCTCTTACACTTTATCCTCTTCAATTCCTCCTTCCCCTCTCCCTCATTTTCTATAAGGTCTCATTCATCCATTTTCTCACATGTCTTTTGGTTTTATAGGCTTTCTCTCATCAATCACTATTTTATTTATTTCAACTACATCTAAAACCTTTATTCATCCTCTTTTCTCTCTTAACATCCATCTCTATTTGTGTGTCAGTGGTGCTGAAAACTGAACAGATAACAAATTGCTTCAAGTCAGAGCAGAAACCTTCTGCTGAGTTTCTTCTTGGCTCCAAGGTATGGCAGGGCCTGCGTCCTATCTATTTGTATTGTCTGTCTTGTCTCCTTGGTTTCTGTGTAAGGGCCCTGAGAAACAGCCCACAGCCCCTGGAACCCATTTTCCTGCCAGGCCCTGGCTGCAGGGCTCAGTAAATGGGTGTAGAGAGACTGATGTCTCCTCCTCTCCCCCACATGGACTTCTACCCTTCACTGCCCTGTGCAAGTCCATCAGCATGGGTATCAGCACAGCCAAAGGTGGCTTGAGTAGGCTTTACCCCTAAAAATTTCCATTGTCACCCCAAACAGAAATACACTAAGTAAAAACAACGCCATTTAGCAAATACCAGCTTCAAACAAATCACTAGACATTCATTATTTGAAACACCAGTTCTCCACCTGAGTTCTTCCTACAAAGAAGCTCTGGACTGGCCCCTGGTCTAGGAAGATCTTCCCTCCATTCTCTGACTATTCATAATATTTATGCATTTACCAAAGATAATTTTTTTTGAGTCATAGTTAAGTGTCAAGTGTTAGTTAGGACCTAGTGACCCAGAGAAGATGACCAGCCGGCCTTGTCCTTGAGGAAGTGATGGCCTGACAAAAGACAGTGACAAGTATACCAATACATTTAAACTGGAAAATAAATTTTAGTGAGCACATCCTGTGTGTCCAGGCTGTTTCAGGTGTGGGGGCCATGGTGGAAAACAACAAACCAGCTTTATAACGGGAGAAGCACTTACAGTGTGTACCCACTGCTGCAGGTTGGACTCCCTAAGGGAGTGGACTCCAAGGTGGAGTTCTGTGTTCAGGATGCTTATCTGGGAATGCTCTGGGATTAACAGCTGTGGAAAGGAGGGGAAAGCCCGATTGGACAGAGGGAGGAGTCCAGCTACAAAGCAGACCCAATCATAGCATCTGCCAGACCCACGGGAATCTGGAGCAAAAGAACCCCATGTCAGAGGTGCCCTGTTTGGGGTCAAATGACTGGGCCACTCTGGCCCACCGTGATCAGTGACTGGATGTGGGCCACAGCAGGAAGGGTGTGACCTTGGGCGAGGCGGCTCTGTGCAGTTGAGGTGATTCCTGGAGGGACTGCCAGCTGGGGGCTGTCTGCCCTCCCTGCTGCAGGGCCACCAGCACTTCATTCAAGGTAGACCCGGGGCCTTCAAAGAGGCTCTGAATCCTGGCCAGCAGCTCTAGGTACAGGTCACTCACTACTTGTTAAAGCAGCGTACGGCATCCTGGGCCACTCTGGGAACAGTGAGTTTTATTCTGCTTCCTTATAACTCTCATCCTAGCTCAGTGGTTCTCAACCTTCCTAATGCCATGACCCTTTAATACAGTTCCTCATGTTGTGGTGACCCCCAACCATAAAATTATTTTCGTTGCTACTTCATGACTGTAATTTTGCTACTGTTATGAATCATAATGTAAATACCTGATATGCAGGATGTATTTTCATTGTTACAAATTGAACATGATTAAAGCATAGTGATTAATCACAAAAACAATATGTAATTATATATGTGTTTTCCGATGGTCTTAGGCAACCCCTGTGGAAGGGTCATTCGACCCCCAAAGGGGCTGCACGACCCACAGGTTGAGAACCACTGTCCTACCTCCTCTCTGCAGTCTCAGCGTGTCACAGCTGCCTCTTCCCCAGGACACCCTTCCAGTCTCAGAGGGCGGCTCCTACATCTTTTCTCACCCACTTCCACCCCCACAGTCCTAAACCTTCCTCAGATGACTGGTTTTCTGACCTTCACCATGGGGAAGCAACCCAGCATCTCACTGTCCCTCCTACTGGGTGATGCTTAGAGCCTCACCTGACCCTCAGGCTGTGCTCATTCCTCTCCTGGCAGCCTGGCTCCTCCCACAGCCGGCTTAGCCTGCATCTGGTCTCTAAGACCACACGCCTTCATTGGACAGGCTGACCTTCACTCCTCCTGGGGCATGACGTGGGGACCTGGGGGAGGGCAAGCACTTCTCCCCACCTCCTTAAGGTAGTCAGGGTCACCTAAAGCCTGCCGAACCACCCCTGGCTCACAGGGGGTGGCAGCAAGTAAGGGGGACACTATTCACAGTGGACTAGGTTAGAAAAAGACACCCATGCTCCTTGGGCCCCCCAAAGCCTCCTGGGGCGATGTGCCTAGGGCTTGCCCTTGCCGCCAAGACCAAACCCAAGGTTTCTGAGAACAGGCTGGGCCCTGGCCGAGTGCCTCGGGTGCTGATATCAACGGCCTGGCCTTCGAGAGGACGCAGTGCTTTCCTGCATGAAATCAAGGGCTCTGTTGGAACACAACTGCTCACAGTTAAAGGCTTTAAAAGGAAGACAAAATACCACATCATCTCCTCTTTGGGTGTGATGTTTGGTGTGGGGTGCGGGTCTTTGGCTCTGTGGCAGGTCGTGTCCTTGCAGGGACGGGGGTGTGACTGTGTGGAAGCTTTTCTTTATAAATGGCTCCTGGTCGCGGCCTGGGAGAGCACAGCGCCTGCCTGAACGTCTGGCCTGGAGAATCCATCAGGGCTGTGCCATGACGCCTGCGGCGGAGAATGTGCCTTCCTGCCCCACGTGCCCTCCTCGCTGCCCGCTGGGCGGCAGGCAGGAGCCGAGGTGGAAGTCCGCCTATCTCAGGGGTGCGGCTATGGGAAAGCTGCTGGATGCCGGCTTGTGGGGCTCCAATTCCCCAAGAGTGTCAAAGTCACAGTGATTTTCCAAGCTCCCCACACCCCTTTGAAGGGGTCTCCTGGTCATTTTGTCACCCTCTCAGCAGGTGGGCCCCTGACCCCTGACTCAGTGTGACCCAGAACTTCCTCAGGCTCCAGCTGGCAAAGTAGGAAAGAGGCCACCCTGGGCCCAGGCCTGTGGTCCCCGTGGCAGAAATGGAATGAAGGCTCTGCACTCAGAGTGCCCTGCTCTCAGCCGGCCCCTGAACTCCGTGCCCAGGCCCCACCTCTGCTTCCAAAGGCCCAGGAATCTCAGGATGGAGGGACCTTGTAGGTGATCTGGGGTATTCGCTCTCACTCCTCATCTAATGACCTACCTTTTATTCAACACTTACTAAGTGCCAGACTCCGGACTGGCTCATCAGCTAGCAGTTATTAGTCCTGTTTTCAAACGAGAGACACAGGGACTCAGAGAGGTCGAGGTGTTTGCCTTGCTCAGTGTCCTCCTGCTTCTGAAAAGCATTGAAGAGGACTAGACTCTATAGCCATCGGATTCCAAATTTCATGCTTTGTCTGTCTTTCTGTGCTGTCTCCCTCTATACTGCCCCTAAAACACCCCAGTGATAGGGATCCACTGCATCCTGAGGGCACCCATTCGGCCTCTGTGCCTGCACTCCTTACAGTGAGCTGAAGTCTTCCTGAAGGTCCCACCACCTGGTCCAAGTCCAAAGCTTTGGGGCCTCAAAACACAAACCTGTGCTCTCAGGCCTCATGGCAGCCTCCCAGTGCCTGACGAAGGCTCCACTACCCTCATCTTCTGCCTCTGGTCCTGGAACATGTCAAATGGCTGGAGGCTGGGGACCCCTCAGGCTACTTGCTCCCTCGGGCAACTTGCGTTATGTTTTAGTGTTATATTTATTTGTATAATTAAGCGGGGTTTTTAAAACTCTAAGTGTAATCCATGAACCTAGTTTAAAATATCCAAATAGCAAAAGTCTCCCCCATCCTAATCCAAACCCAGTGCATTCCCCAGAGGAAGCCTCTGCTAACGTTTTATTTTTATTTCTTCAATTGTAACTTCTATTATAATTTTTTTAAAACACAATGTACCTTGACTTTTTGGCTTATCCTGTTGGCTGCTCTTTGTGGAGGATTAGGAATCAGCACACTCATACTACCTCTCCCCTCTCCACACCCTATCACCTCCCAATTAATTTAGTTGTATTACTCTTTTTAGCTCTTGTACTGGTTACTCGTTACTATCAGTAATCTACCTAAAAATCTGTCTTGACTTAGGCACTTTATACAGCCTTCGTGAGCTCCTCACTGAAAAGCTGAGGAAATCAGGGAACCTTTCCTTTGCTACCTCTCTCCCTCTGTTTTATTATACTATTTTTTACAATTTCAAGGTTTGTAACAGTTGCACGCTGTCCCTTAGCTGTAAGTAAATGTTTCACATTGTGTCCATAATGGCTTATGATTGAAAACCAATAAACAGCACTGTGCCTATATGAACACTATTCATTAGAGATTCAAACAATATGACTGGGTCTGCAGAGGAGGAGAAAATGTCATTCACTGTCAGGCCATTTTTGCCATCCTAAGGAGGCTTTGCTATGAAGCAAAGAGTCAAGTAACGTCTCATAATTCCCTTTTAGCTTTCTTCACTTCTTCTGAGGCAATTCCAGCTATATTTTTCTTGTCCCTCATGCCATCCTCTTTTGAAATTCATTTTCAGTTTGTTTAGAGTACTTCCTCAAAATCTGTTTTCAGCAGTGGTTCCCAACCTTCTGGCCCTTTAAATACAGTTCCTCATGTTGTGACCCAACCATAAAATTATTTTCGTTGCTACTACATAACTGTAATGTTGCTACTGTTATGAATCGTAATGTAAATATCTGATATGTAGGATGGTCTTAGTCGACCCCTGTGAAAGGGTCGTTCGACCTCCAAAGGGGTCACGACCCACAGGTTGAGAACCACTGATTTAGAGTGTATAACTGGCAACTGGTTATAGGCTGAAAACTGGCCTCCCAAAAGAAATTCCTAACTTAATCCCAGAGACTTGTAAATGTCACTTTATATGGCAAAATTGGGGCCTTTGCAAATCTAATTAAGTTAAAGATTTTTGAGATGAGATTATTCTGGGTTATCCAAATGCTATCATCATAAGTGTCCTTATAAGTGAGGCAGGTGAGCCCTAGCCAGTTTGGCTCAGTGGATAGAGCGTCAGCCTGCGGACCAAAGGGTCCCAGGTTTGATTCTGGTCAAGAGCACCTGTCTTGGTTGCAGGCTCCTCCTTGGCCCAGGCCCTGGTTGGGGCTTGTGCACGAGGCAACCAATCGATGTGTTTCTCTCACATCAATGTTTCTCTCTCTTTCCATCTTTCTTCCACTCTCCCTAAAAATCAATGGAAAAATATCCTCAGGGGAGGATTAACAGAAAGAGAGAGAGAGAGAGAGAGAGAGAGAGGTCCCACACAGACATAGAGCAGAAGGAGATAAAAAGATGGAACAGACACAGATTTGAAAATACTGGCCTTACAGACTGGAGTGATACAGCCACAAACAAGGAATGCCAGCTCCTTCAGAAGCTGGAAAAGGCAAGAAAGGGTTTTCTCCCCACAACCTCCAGAAGGAATGTGGCCTTGCCAACACCTTGATTTCACCCCAGTGCTACTGACTGCAGACTTCTGTTCTCTAAAATGGTGAGAAAATAAATTTGTGGCTCTTTTAAGCCATCAAGTTTGTAATAATTTGTTACAGCAACACTAGCAAACTAATACAGTAACATTATAATTTCCTCTAAAAATGACTATCCTGGGTGCCATTCTGTTGTTGATAGTTTAGCTAAGTATAAAATTCTATATTCTATACTAAAAACCATTTTTCTCAGAACTTTGAGGACTTTACACCATGGGCTTCTAGCATGCAATATAGCTAATAAGAAGACAGCTCATACCTGTTGAATCTTGTTACTTTTTCAAGGTACCTATTTTTCTTTGTTCTGTTAGCTTTTGATTTTTGTCTTTATTCTTAGAGTTCTGTCATTCCAAGAGACTATGTCTGGATATTGGTCTTTAATTCATAAATAATCTTAACACTCTGAGGACTGCTTCAATCTGAAGACTCCAGCTTTCTTCAGTTCAGGAAATGTTTCTCCTATTTTTTTAATGTCCATTTTCTGTTAAACCTCCAGTTGGACAAAGTTTGAACCTTCTGATTTATCTTCTATGTCTCTTGACTTTTCTCTGATATTTTATCTTTTTGTATTTTTGCTCCATATTTTGGCAATTTCCTTTTCAAATTACCAATTTGATTCTCAGTCTTGTCCATTACATTATTCAGCTTATCCCACTGAATTTTTAATTTCATCAGTCACACTTTGAAAATTTAGGTCCTTGTTCTTATTCTCAGATGACTTAATATTTGAGAAACAAGTCTGCTCTTGTTTATGGATGTAATATCATCTTGATCTCTCTGAGGACACTTGCATATCAAAGCATTTTGATACTTTGTAAATATCAAAAGTATAATTTTAAAAAAATGTTTTTACTGGTTTCTTGAATTATGCTTGGTTTTTACAGGGTTATTTATGACTTTAGCATTCCAAAGAGGTCACAAGGAAGTAGGCTGAAGGGTGTGAATTCAGAAAACTCACCCCCAGGAGAAGCTGATGTGCATATAGGTTATGATTCACTGGAACAGACTATCTCCGAGGTCGTGCTTTGTAATTGTGTTCCATAAACCAGCAGTATTAGCATCATTTGGGAACTTGTTAGAAATGCAGGATCTCAGGACCTGCTCCAGATGTTCTAAATAAGAATCTGCATTTAAACAAGATCTCAGTGATAATAAGTTCTTTAGATTCTGAGGAGCACTACTTTATGGGAGATCATGAGGCACTGTGGTATATTCAGATGTAACCTCCAGAGTCTAATAGATCTAAACTTGAAGCTCAACTCTGTCACTTAATTAATTCATAAGCACATTAAAATTGGAGAGATATGGATGTTTAGCATTTAGCACAGTACCCGGTCACTGGCAGAGGCTCAATAAATGTTATTCCATTCCTCACCTACTTCTTTAAAAATTCTTTCCCAGGTCTGAGATTTTCAGCAGGAA
>NW_006283136.1:238226-240691 GCF_000327345.1 Myotis davidii
CCAGAGGGTATTTCTTGTGAGTTTTTTTTTTTGAGAGTGGAAGGGAGAGGGGGAGAAAGAGAGAGAGAGAGAGAGAGAGGAACATGGATGTGAGATCCTGACCAGGGCCAGGAATGGAGCCTGCAACTGAGGTACATGCCCTTGACCGGAATTGAACTTGGGACTCTTCAGTCTATGGGCCAATGCTCCATCTGTGAGCCAAACTGGCTAGGGCAGGAAAGCAGCTGATTAATCACACTCTTTGATCGTTCCCATCTCTGGTACTCTCAGAGCTGTACCGTTAAGTCACTCTCTCTAGCACCCTCACAAATGACAGCTTCCGGTCTCACTTGTAAAACCTAATAGCAAAAATGCTTTTGATATGCAGGCTATTTTGAAGTTAACCCAATCTATATTCCAGAGTTAAAAAGATGTTCTGCATCATGGCTCTTTCTTACATGAACCCAAAGTGTCCGTTGAAAAGACAGCTGTGCTCTCTGCTCTACTGGCTCCATTTCCCCCTGGTTCCATTTGACGTTCCCTGGAGAAGCCTGGGAAATCAATCCCGTACCAGGAGGTGATGACACAATCCTGTGGCTGTGATTCAGGTTGAGGACACCTTGAATTCACCACCAACTCCCTCTTATGGAGCTCACAGCAAACTTCCTCCCGGACTTTCTAATTTGTCCTCACTACCTCCTCCTTACCTCTGTCCCATCCCCACCCCAAAAAGCCCAGGTTAGAGGTAGGGATATCTGTCTCTGCTTTACAAATGAGGAAACAAATGCGGAGAAACTGGGACACTTTTTAAAAAAAAGACACACACAGAGTCTTGATGCCTAAGTCCTCTTACCAGATTCTGTGTCCCAAGAAAACTAGAGGAAACCCAGCCTCCAGCAGCTACCAACAATCAGAGATTATTAACCAGCCAGCATGCCCTCCCTACCAATTCAGGCCCTTTGGAAGTCACCATCTGCAGTTGGTTTCACAAGTGGATTTTATCAAACATTCGAAAAATAATTAATACCTATCCTTCTCAAATCATTCCTAATAATTCTAGAGGAGGGAAGACTCCCAAGCTCATTTTAGGAAGCCAGCATTATCCTAATTCCAAAACCAGATAATGACACTGCAAAGAAAGATAATTATAGGCCAATATCCCCAATGAACACAGATGCTAAAATCCTCAGAAAATATTAGCAAATTGGATGCAGCAATACGTTAAAAAGATCATACATGATGATCAAGTGGAATTTATTCCTGAGATGCAAGGTTGGTACAATATCCGCAAATCAATTAACATGATACATCACAAAAACAAAATGAAAAATTAAAATCACAGGATCATATCAATGGATGTAGAAAAAGTATTTGATAAAATCCAGTGCCTATTTATGATATTAAAAAAAAACCTCAGTAAAGTGGGGATATAGGGAACATACCTCCACATAATAAAAGCCATATATCTCAAACCCATACCATAGCCAACATTATACTCAACAGGCAAAAACTAAAAGCACTGCTCTTAAGTTCAGGAACAAGACAGGGATGTCCACTTTCACCACTCTTATTTGACATAGTACTGGAAGTCCTAACTACAGCAATCAGACAAGAAATACAGGGCATTCAAATTGGAAAGGAAGAAGTAAAAAAGTCATTATTTGTAAATGGCATGATACCATACATAGAAAACCTTGAAGATTCCACCAAAAAACTACTAGAACTGGTAAATGAACTCAGTAAAGTGGCAGGATACAAAATTAATATTCAAAAATTGGTGGCATTTTTATATACTAACAATAAACTATCAGAAAGAGAAACTAAGAAAACAACCCATTTACAATTGCAACAACAACAAAAAATAAGGTGCCTAAGGTACCTAGGAATAAATTTAACCTAGGATGTAAAAGACTTGGACTCAGAAACTTATAAAAGACTGAAAAAAGAAATTTAAGAAGACACAAATAAGTGGGAGCATATACTGTGCTCGTGGACAGGAAGAATTAACATCATTAAAATGTTTATATTACCCAAAGCAATCTATAGATTCAATACAATTCCTATTAAAATACCAATGGTGTATTTCACAGAACTAGAACAAACACCCCAAACTTTATAAGGAACTATAGAAAACCTCAAATAGCCTCAGCAATCTTAAGAAAGAAGAGCAAAGTTGGTGGTATCAGGCTACCTGATATCAAAATATACTACAAGGCCATAATAAACAAAAGAGCATGGTACTGGCATAAATATAGACATATTGATCAATGGAACAGCATAGAGAGTCCAGAAATAAACTCACACCTTTATGGTCAATTAGTATTTGACAAAGGAGGCAAGAACATACAATGGTGTAAAGATAGTCTATTCAACAAATGAAGGTGGGAGAATTGGACAAATACATGCAAAAGAAAGAAACTATACCACCAACTCACACCATACACAAAAATAAACTTAAAATGGATAAAAGACTTAAACGAAAAAAA
>NW_006283136.1:241068-248197 GCF_000327345.1 Myotis davidii
GGGGAATGCAGATTAGTGCAACCACGGTGGCAAACAGTGTGGAGTTTCCTCAAAAAATTAAAAATGGAACTGTCTTGTGACCCAGCAATTCCACTTCTGGAATATATCCAAAAAAAACCTAAAACACTAATTTAAAAGAATATATGCACCCCTATGTTCACTGCAGCATTATTTACAATAGACAAGGTCTGGAAGCAGCGGAAGTACCCATCAGTAGATGTGTGGATAAAAAAGCTGTGGTACATCTACACCATGGGATACTACTCTGCCGTAAAGAAAGAAACCTTACCTTCTGCAACATCATGGACAGACATGGAGAGTATTATGCTGAGTGAAATAAGCCAGTCAGAGAAAGATAAGTTCCATAGGATTTCACTTATATGTGGAATCTAATGAACAAAACAAAATAGAAACAGACTTACAGGTATGGAGAACAGAGTGATAGCTGTCAAAGGGGGGGCTTCGTGGAAAAGGTGAAGGGACTACGCAGTACACACTTGTAGTTGCAGAACAGCCACAGAGACGCCTGGGGAATATAGTCACTAAAGTGGAGGTTACTGGGTGGGAGCCAGGTGGGTGCTTGAGGAGCGCAGGGACCATTTGGCAGAGTGCATGATTTTCCGGCTACGTTGCTAGACGTCAGATACTAGTGTGAAATGTTATTTAATGTAAACTGTGGTTGAAAAATATAAAATAAAATTGGGGGCCAAGGCATAGGAAGTTTGCCAGAAGTAAGAAGTGACAGGAAGAGGAGACACAGTTACCGTAATTTGCAGATGGTGCAGTTGTCAACCCACAAAATCCAAGATTTTTCTGAACATTTTTAGCATCAATAAGAAGGCTCAAAGAGTAGTAAAATATGAAAGAAACACCAAAGGTAATATTCATACAGACTATCCAATAGCCAGTTAGGAATTATGTGGAGGGAAATTTCCTCTCACATTGTGACAAAAATCAGGCCAAAATGTAGAAATCAACCTAGTAATTAATGTCTGAGACATCGATAAAATATAAAACCTTACAGAGAGCCCTAAGTGACTTGGATACACAGTGAGTCACACCAGTGGAAGACTAAATAGTCCTTGACTGTCACTCATAGTTAAGGGTGAAGCAGGTTGCCGACTGAAAGTACAGAGTGTGTGTGGCTCGCTGGTGAGGGCTTACTGTAAGGTGATCTGGCTGGGCCATCCTGCGGAAAATTCCTAATGTCCTCACCTTAGGGGATTTCTCTCTTGGCCGGGCCCTGGAGAAGATTTATCAGCCTCTCCCTGGCTGCCTGTGTCCTGGGAGCTACATGAGGAAGAAGGCAGGAGTGTCTGACCATCTAAACTTTCACATACTCCTACTATTTTCAATACAGCACCCCAGCAACCTTCAGCAGGGGTGTGGAACACACAGGTGTCTGGCTGCCTGGCATAAGGGAGGTAGTCTTGGGATCTATCTGCTTTTAAGATTGACTTGCAACTCATCTTCCTTTTTTGAATGCCACTTGGCTCTCACTCTCAGAAATTCTAGGTGTTCCTGTTCCCAAGGACCACACAGAACCCCCAAATTGGGTTGTTTCTCAGCTGTCCCCATGATGGACTCAGTATTCTCCTTAATGAATCTGCCAAGTCCGTCACCACTTACCTACCTGCTTCCCAGCTTCCACGCGTTGCTGTTGCCTCCTCTCCTGTGCTGTTTGTGCTTTTATGCCTTTACAAAATCCAATGTGTTATCTTAAATGTTACCAGATAGCAACTCATGTTGGGGAAAAATGCTAGTACTGACTGTACATATCACAGTGCACATCCATTTCTAAGGAAAAAAATGGAATCAGAGGAAAAGAGCACCTTCGGAGGACTGCCGCCCCTGCTGACATCGGACTGCAACCTCGGGAGACTGGAGACAGAACCGCCCAGTCACACTGCCCCTGACTTCCTGACCCAGAGAAACCGCGAGGCTTACTCAATGAAGCTTGCAGTTTTCAGCATCTTGGGTTTGGACAATTGGTTGTGCAGCAACAGACAAATAACACACCCACTGATAGTCCACACACCTCCCCTCTATTTTGAGAAACCGACTTCCACTGTGGGGGCAATGGGAACACCCTGGTGGTTACTCTTGCAGCAGTTTGTGTGCTTAAGAGCAACGTTTTTCCAACGTGGTGTATTCCTCTGCAAACCCACATTTTCCTGCCCAATATAAAGTGTTTTGAATGAAATCTGGCCTAGTTCCCATATTTATGTTGCTGGAGATGTTCTGGGGTTTTCTCTCTTTTTGGAGGGGCTGGGGCATGCAGACTGGCTCCCGGTTCGTGCTGGAGCTGGGGATGCTGTGAACCGCGACGCAAGGGAGCGAGGGTAAATGCCAAGTGTGAGAGCCACAGCTTCATGAGTCAGGATCTCAGGCCCGGCCAGGACTCAAGTGGCCCCAGACATCCAGACAGCACCATGGGTCTCTCTCAAGGGCTCTGAACTGCTCCAATTCCTAAGACACAGCAATGGAATAAATCCGCCTTTAGCCATTACAGCACACCTTAAGCCTGTGCTGTCCAAAGCTCTTAGATTCTTTACACTGTAAACCACGTCCCATCCCCAACCTGAAGAAGTCTCTTTACCCAGGTAAAAATATTTATAAGACATCTACACTATGCCAACACAACACTTAGAAAAATGTCAACAGTGATGAAGCGTGTTTTATGCCGTACTCAAGCGGTGGTGCAGATTGGCAGGCAAAACTGTGATTATCAAGTCAATCAACAAATATGTTTGGTTTTGGTGTTTGTTTGTTTTTAAGAAATGAACCAGGTTAGTAATGTTCTAAAATTTGCAAAGCACCTTCTTTTACCCAACTGTACCCCAGCTACCCCACACCCATACACACACCCAACACTGTGATCGTTTGCAAAATAAATAAACATGACACCGTTTTTTGCATTCAGTATTGAGATTCTAACAAGGACGGGATGTGACCATGTTCTTTGGATGTGCTCCATAAAGTCGGATTTTGCCTGCTCCAGTACACCCTCTCCTCCCACCCCACCCACAGCTGCTCTCAGGGATCCATGTAGAAACCAACAGGTGGCACAGCTTCATACCTCCCCCACCCCCCCAGACCACCAGCAGCAAATGGGTGCAGCTGCCTCACTCACCTCCTCACGCTGGCCTTTCCTAGCACCCAGTTGTCTTCTCAGACTCAGGTCCCCAGCACAGTCACAGTCTTCACTAGGGTTCTTGAGCATCAACCCTTTTCTTCTACTTTTCTTAACTACTTCACTCTTTTCTTTTCTGAGAAAGAAAAGACCCTCAGACATCTGAACCCTCCAAAGCTGCTGATGCTTCAAGGGCAGGCATCTCCTGTTGTGAATTTCTCCAATGAGATCCTTTGGAAGTTAAAGAGCAAGTTTGCTTCAGCCAAGCCCAGCAAGTTTATTTCGGCCACGCCAACTCTGCACACACTCACCCTGACAGCTGTAACGGCATAAGGACCATCCAGGGCCTCAGTCATGCCTCCACTCCCTAGACACAGGGTCCACTCTCATCCCCAAGGACACCGACTCGGTAACTCCAGCCCTCATGTCTCCATCCAGGTGAGTCTGGGTCATCCCAGCAGCTTGCAGTTCACAGAAAGCTGGGAGACCAGTTCACCCAGAGACAATTTGCAGAACTCAACTTCCCAAACTTTTCTTCTCATTTACGTATGGGGACGTTCATCAGGAATATTTAGCATCACTGATGGGAATGTTAGATTTTGGTAAGTGATGATGAGACACATAGAAAAGTACATGTCAACAGTAGCAACCAAATATCAGCTTTTCTACTGGAATTTTTTAGTTGTTACTGCTATTTTGAATAAGATTACCATCCATTGGATGGATCCATCTTCAAAACCATTCAGAGCCTTCAGTCACAACCCACCCAGGACACATTCCCTCATGCCTCATCTCTGTGGGGTCCTCCTCTTCAGAGTCTGTACCTTGGTTCTGTCAAAGGGTCTCGACAGCAGCTGTCCAATAAATACAGCTGGCTCTGGTGGAGCCTCTTGGTTCCCATGGATTGTGAGAAAAGCCCCAGGGTTCTGGGCCACCGACGGGCCCGGCCTGCCAGCTGCTGGGGCCAAAGCCCACCCTTGCGGGGAGATAGTTAAAGAGGACAGCAACCTACCGTCGCCTCCCTTTCTGTCTTCCACTGAAGAGACTGGAAATGGTGACTGCTTGCTTTCCCAGCTGCCCCTTCATCCACGTGGCCATGGGAGCCAGCCCTGCAGGTCATGGACAAAAGCACAGAGATCTGGTGAGGGGTCTCTGCATGCAGGGGACAGTGGCAGTGGGAGCAGTCCTTCATGGGTACAGGAAGAAGGGCTGCTTGGTCTGCAGAGAATTTAAAATAGCGATGGAACTGACTAGAAGCCGGTCTGCTTTTCCTCTCACCAAAGCACTGCAATTCTGAGGACCGGGGTGATGCCATGTTCTCCTGGCTGGGGCAGGCCACTCCCCTTGCTACACCCACACCCCCTCCAACCTGAGAGACTTCTGAACATGTGGAGGAGGCGAATCCACAACTATATTAGATGCTAAGATGGAAGCACATGTCAGTTCTAGAAGCTGAGATGGAAGTACGTGTCAGGCTGCACAAGTCACTAAGGGCCACTTTGGGGGAGAGTGATGATTTCCCCTCAGTCAGCCCACGTTCTCTATTTAAGCAGCCTCATTAGTGTGTGCAGTGACCTGGGTCCCTGTCATTTCCTGTCATCAGACATTCAGGGCCTGGGGGAATTCATGTCCCCTTCTCCTGGCTCTGCTAAAAGGCAGCTGAGAGAAGGAGCCTGTGCTGCTGCCAGTCAGAGGCTCACTGGTGCCCGCTGTGCCCTTACCCATCCTCAGCTTCAACCCAGGAGCTCCCTCTCCCTTCAGACTCAGGCCAGGAAACCTTCTAGGACCGTGGTCGGCAAACTACGGCTCGCGAGGCACATGCATCTCTTTGGCCCCTTGAGTGTGGCTCTTCCCAAGCCTTAGGAGTACCCTAATTAAGTTAATAACAATGTACCTACCTATATAGTTTAAGTTGAAAAAATTTGGCTCTCAAAAGAAATTTCAGTCGTTGTACTGTTGATATTTGCCTCTGTTGACTAATGAGTTTGCCGACCACTGTTCTAGGACCACTGTCCCCTGGGCTCCATCAGCAGTCTCCACCTGCACATCTGGTCTCACATCTCGAGGCAGGGAGGCCCAGTGGGCCAAGTTCTGAACTAGGACTTAGAAGACCTGGGCTCTACTGACCTACTCCACTGGTCTACTGGCCAGCAGTGTGACCCTATCTGTGTGACCCCAGTTTCCCTGACAGTAAAACCAGAGGGCCAGACCAGATAATCTCTAGGGAGTTCTCCTCACTCTGACATTTCCTCTCTTCCCCTCCCTCCCTCCCTTCTCCTCTCTCTCATATATCTGTCTATGCCTGTCTTACAAAAGCCATAACATTGTACTGCTTTAAATTTGTAAACATGCTTTTAAATTTTTGAGAAAAAATAATTAGTTATATATTTTTTTCTAATGATCTTTTAATGATTCCATTTGTCTTTGCATGAGACTTAGAAATCTCATCTTCAGTGGAATAGAAAAGAATTTGTAACTTCTGAACTACTTCACTCTTAATTTAATCCACTTTGGATTTTAGTAGTTTAAGTCACCTCACAAGTTAGTATGAATCATTAAGGCAGAAGCAGTGCTGCCTCCTGGAGCTGGGTTACTTAGTGACACAGCTTCTAATTTTGCCCAAAGCAGTGCCATACTTGTCCAAATTATTGGGCAACTAGCATCCACCTGAAGCAGATGCCAGTGCTGATGCCTTCGCAGATGCTGAGTCAAACCCTGGGGTTCAGTTAGGCACTGAGCACAGATGGACACAGCACCTCCTACAGCAACACAGTGCTCCAGGGTGATCCGGTCCTCACCAGCTGCAGGAAGAAGCCTACCCACTGGGACAGAGTGCTCCTGGAGAACATCAGAAGCAGAACTCCGGGGAGATAGAGGAAAGATAAAGACCCAGCATCTACACTGGGGAGCTGGGCAACTGGGCTACCCAGAATGGTGTGAGCTGCTTATCTGGAAATGCTCTGTACTGAGGTCCAGCAAGGACTTTCGTCAAGTGCATTGGCCTAGGGCAGTGATGGCGAACCTATGACACTCCTGTCAGAGGTGACACGCGAACTCATTTTTTTGGTGGCGTTTTCTTTGTTAAATGGCATTTAAATATATAAAATAAATATCAAAAATATAAATCTTTGTTTTACTATGGTTGCAAACACCAAAAAATTTCTATATGTGACACAGCACCAGAGTTAAGTTAGGGTTTTTCAAAATGCTGACACACCAAGCTCAAAAGGTTCGCCATCACTGGCCTGGGGGGGGGCATGTGGGCACTTGACTTCTAGTCAACATAGTGCTCTGGGCTGATGGCACCTGCTCCAAACACATGGGAATGCTAACTAAAATGCAAAAAATTAAATTTTCAAGCCCATAGCCAAGATCAGAAGCTGAAGAAATGGATGTGCTAATGATGAGGAGCCTCAGCAGGGATCTGGTTTGAACCACACCCTGCAAACGCCTTAGAGGCTCAGTTGTGTTGTGGCTTTTCTGACATATCAGACATTATATTGAAAAGAATATATATTTATTATCTTGGATCTTTTAAAAATTAAATTAAGGTATACTTTACATACCGTAAAATGTATCCTTTTTAATGTTGAGGACACCGAGTCTTCACAAACGCATACAGTCATGTAACCACTACCCCAAATGAAGGCGTAGAATAGTTCTACCACCTCCAAAATTTCACTCTGGCCTTTACAGTCAAGCTCTTCTCCCACCTGGCTCTGACAACCACTGATCTATTTCTGTCTCAATAGTTTTGCTTTTTCTAAAATTCCACATACAGTGTATAGATAGGCTGCACTTTTAATTCTCACAGAGCTATCCAGGCTGCAGTTCTCAAATAGCAGAGATAATAGAACTGAGATCTTTGAATAAAGCCAGGAGTCAAGAAAAGGTTTTCCTATTTGGGAACAGAGATTAAAAGAACTCTGCCTGTGGACACAAAATATGCGGCACAAAAGGGAGCCTAAAATGAAAATAGTTACCCACGAGATATCT
>NW_006283136.1:248325-252100 GCF_000327345.1 Myotis davidii
TTATAAAAGATTAATGGAAGGATTGAAAAAGATACCAAATAGAAATTTACATAATAAAAGGTATAATAATTCATTTTTAAAGATCAGTGATCAGCTTAAACAATTACTAGATCACACTGAAGGAGGAATTAGTGAATAGGATGATAGAGATAAGAAAATCACAGAGATATAAAATATGAGGAATTAAGTGTGAGATGTGGAGAATAGATTGAGAAGTCACAATATATGACTAATAGTAGGAGTTCCAGATGTAAAGAATGAACAGACTGGAAAAGAGGTGATATTTCCATAAATAATAGATGAGATTCCTCCAGAGCTTAGGAGAGACATGTGGCCATACATTGGATAAGCACACTAGGCCCCAAATAGAATAAATATAAATTCACATCTACAATAGGATGAAAGTAATCATAAAAGCTGGTTTAGTGAAAATAGACATCTACAAAAGAATGGCTATCAGATAAATAGCAGTTTTTACCATCAACATAGACAACATAAAACAATAAAATTATATCCTCAGAGGGCTAAGGAAAAATAATGTCCAACATTTCTCTCTCCTTTCTTGATATATTTAATCTTAAGGAGACCAATGCACTGATGAACAAGCTGTTATTTATTTTAGCATGTCCCTTTGCAGAAATGAGCAAGAGAAACATTCCTGTGAGGGATGGGATTTGGTGGAATGGGGTTTACTATGTCCAGATGACCTTGGGACTATGAATCACTCCTAAAATTCCATACCCATTTAAACTATCATTTAAGAGTGAAGCACATAAATACTTTTTTAAAAGATACACTGAGATACTGTAATCCCCGAGGTTTCCCCTCAAAAGAACTAAAACTACTGAACAATTTCATTTGTAAAAAGAAAAGAAAGAAAATGAGCCCAGAAGAAGAGTAACAACAACAACAAAAATTAACTTAAAAGATAAAGATAAGCAAAGAAATCCACAAGATCTAAATAAGTATTTAATCGTGATCATCGTCAGTTTGGGGAGGCTTAAAAGCCTGAGAGAATGAAAAGCCCAGGATCAGCAAATTCTCACCTCCAGTTGAGGGTAGCTCAGCAGGGACAGTTATTAAGCAGGGAAAGAAGGGTAGATACGCTTACCTCCTGCTGTGTGCCTGGGCCCCAGGAAAAAAGCGGTACAGGCCTGGATTCAGACACCTCTCATCCTCCAGCCCCAGCCTCGCCCACCTTCCCCAGCTCCTGGAGAGGCAGCACAGAGATGAGCTGGGAGGCGAACCGCTGGGCCAGCGCTGAGCAGAGCCGAGGGATGGGCAGCCGAGCAGATGAAAGGCGACAGGTGCTGATTGTGCTGAGGGGCCTGCTCAGGAAACCGTCACTCTCCAGGCTTCACACGGGGGTGGCTCATTACAAAAAGGAAAAGGAAAAAGAAACAGCCCACACTGTTCCTCATCAGAGGGCTGCATTCAACAGAGGAAAATCAACTTCTTGAGGAAGCTGATGCTCCGTGGCTGGGAGGATGCCAAGTGGGTCCAGAAACCTCGTCAGTCCTCAGGACCCAATTAGCCTCACTGATTCCTCCTCTGGCCGGGAAGAACGCTCTGTGGTTTGATTCCCTCCGCCTACCTGCCAGGGCCCCTCCCTGGGAAATGTCACGTCTGCCACCATGTATACCGCCACCTGAGCTCACAACCCAACTGCTCTGGCCTGGCCTTGGCCGTGCTGCCTCATAGGGCAGGCCCCCCTAATACTGGCCCTGTCTTGATCATGTTCTCCATCTGCACCCCACATATTCTCTGGGCACAGGGCCACCAGAGGAAAATCAGACACAGTCCCCACCTGGAAAGAACTAAAGATTAGGGAGGGAGATAAACCTGGACACATAACCTTTCATACATGCCTGAATGTGATGAGGGCCACCATGGAGTCAAAGCTGCCTTTTCTTGTTGGAGCATGGTCTCCTTATTGAGCACTGGCCTCATCCCATATCCACATTAAGTCTTTGCAGGTCCTTTACCTCCACGAGGACTGTCCCCCTGTTGTCCTGCCCTGAAGAACCTGGAGGCTGGGAGGCTCAGACCTCATCTGAGAAGCCCTGTTTAAACACTCAGCTGATCTGTAATTTGCTGGGCGCCAGGGGATGGCGCTCACCTGTCCTCCTGCTTCCTTCAGGTGGACGCAGAGCCCCTTCTCCCTCCTGGGCTCTCTCCTCCTTTGATGGCCCTCCCTTCACCCTGCAGCTGACCCAGAGCTCTGCCCAACCCAGCAAGTCCCAGCTGCCCTGGGTCTTTACTTCCCCCCCTGGGCTAAGCAGATCTCGTCTTACAAAATACTCACTGTCTTGTAAAGCATAATTGTGATGCATTGTTACCTAAGTTATTAGTCCTGTAAGGAGCACAGACAGTGGTAGAGGACCAAGAGTCTCTTCTTGTCTCCTGGCGCAGAGACTGAGGGACTGAAGGGGCATATGGGGAAGCTGAGGCTCAAAACGGCTGAATAACCTGCCCCAAGCCACCCAGTGCAGCAGTGGTGGCGCTGGGAGCCTGCCATCGGCTGTATTAGAAAGTGGGTGAAGATGAAAAGGGGGATGTGGGCAGACCCTCTTCAGCTGTTCACAGTCTAGACTTCGACACCTGCTCCCTGGCCCCACCCAGCACTCCAGGGAGAGCCTAGAATCAGGCCCCAGGAAAGACAGACAGCTAAAGGCTGCACAGGGAGGGCCTCGGGGTTGCCCTAGGACTCGCTTGCCCCATGCTCCTGCCATACAACTCATTTCAGCATAACACACACTTACTAGGGCCCGCTCTGCCCAGGAAGGGCATCAGGCCCTGAGAAGGACACACACGCAGATGAGCATGCCCCTGACCTCCAGGAGTTCACAGCCGCCCTGGAGGTGCACCAACCAGAACACCCGAAGTAGCACTTCCGGCCAGTCATTAAGTCCCTGCCTCTGCGCTCTGCTGGAGGCACGTCCGCTTTGCCCTGGGCTCCGTATTGACGCTGCCCATAGGGGGAGCTAGCGGGAGCCTCCAAGGCCGGAGGAGGGAGACTGGACTCGCTCTTTCCTGTTTGTTCCCGTCTGCTTCCTGCGGGCTTCCTGCTGCTGTGAGCGCCATCCCAACAACTATTCTTCACCGCTGCAGACAATGCCCAACTGCTGCAGCAGCTGAATCCAGTTTGCAGATTTCCCAACCCTCACAGAACCCGTTTCACACCAGCCTGCGCCCCCCAACCCCCAGGAGATGCTGTCAACAGCTGGTGGGCACCCCTGCTCAGAGGGCTGGGTCCCAGGCATGGCCCTCCCTCCTCAGAAGCCTGAGTTTCTGCTCTGCAGGCTCCTCCTCTGTTTCTAAAGTTTCCCCTTGCTCCCTCAGCCAGAGAGGTGGTTGCTGCTTGCAGGCGCTGCCTCTGTTCCACCTTTTACCCTTCAGGTACCTGGTTAGCACCGTTATACCTAACAGCTATTTCTATTAAATTTTTTCTTGTCCTGGTTACAGTTACTGACTGATACAACATCTTTAGTGGATACCTATTGCTTTGATCTCTCACAGTTTCCCTGAGACTCCCTCTCTGATGACACTATTCCCCTCATTTATAAAACTGCTCCCCCCACATGACCCATTCCATATGATTCTATTTGACTGACAGTGGCAATACCCAGCTGGAAATGGTGTTGATCCCAGAGGTGGGCATGTGACCTAAGCCAGCCAATTAGAGCTTTTCCCTGGGACTTGTATACACTGAGGTCTCTTTTTCCCAAGGTCACTACTGGGGTGATTTAAACTGGGTTGTCTGCAGCCATGCCTT
>NW_006283136.1:252147-253112 GCF_000327345.1 Myotis davidii
CGCCGCGCCCCCCCCCCGCCCCCCCCCCCCCCCCCCCGCCCACCATTATCCTATCTGTAAAAGAAAAGAATGAAGACAACTCACAAAGAGAGAGAAAAAAGATTGAGCTTTGAAGAAAGGGAGAGTTGACAACATTGTTGAGCCCTCAATTCAGTAGTGCCTGATGTTCACTCCACCCCTGTCTTTTCCAGTTTCCTGACCCAAAACTCCCCTTTGATTCTAAGCAAGTGTGAGTTGGGTCTCTGTCACATTCAACAGAAAGAGTCCTGACTCATATGGCGGAGGCTGAGCCCCTCAGATCTCAGCCCGATAGAGTCAAGGTGAATCGGGGCCTCCTCCAGCCAAATTCCTCATCAGACACAGGAGCCCCGCTCTGTCTGCACCACATGACAGCCTTGGAGATACCGGAAGGCAACTCACACATCTGTATGAACAGAAGCAAAGACTCTCTGGGGAACTACCCAGAGCACAGAAGAGCCAATTTAATCCTGTTTCTGAAAGTGCCCAGCAAAGGGCCCAGAAGCACCATCAGTCACGGCTGAGCCAGCACCAAGAGGAGGAAGCAAAATCTGAGAGGAAACCAAGGAATGGAGGAGCCAAGAATCTAGTCTAACTTCCATCCCAGGGTCCCGAGCATAATCCCACTGTGTAGAGTTTCCCCCCTTCCCATTTGTGTGAGAAAATTCATAAGTAATATGTGTTATGAATTATAGCAGTGGCTCTCAACCTTCTGGCCCTTTAAATACAGTTCTCATGTTGTGACCCAACCATAAAATTATTTCCGTTGCTACTTCATAACTGTAATGTTGCCACTGTTATGAATCGTAATGTAATATCTGATATGCAGGATGGTCTTAGGCGACCCCTGTGAAAGGGTCGTTCGATCACCAAAGGGGTCGCGACCCACAGGTTGAGAACTGCTGGAACTTAAGGTCCTCAACAATCAGAATCCACAGTAACACCTT
>NW_006283136.1:253142-254746 GCF_000327345.1 Myotis davidii
CCCTTTTAGAAATATTGGGCTTCAAAGCCTGCTGGATTAAAAACAATTCTCAATCAAAATACCTCCCCTTCCTGCAGGAACAGCGTCACGGGGACTTCAGAGACCATTTAGGCCAGCCCGCCCCCTCCCTCACCAGATAAGGAATCAGAGGCCTCTCGCTGAATCATGCAGCTGGTGACGCTATGCCAGCAGCAGAGCCCAGGTCTCCTCTCAGAACGTCAGGGGTCCGGCTGAACAGAAAGCTTACAGAAGGCAAAGGCCTTGCAGCCACAACAGTCCTGTCCGTCTGCCAGGATTTCCTGCAAGGCCCCACGGGAGGAACAGGGCCTCTGAAGGGCCTGGGGTCAACAGGCCCTCAGCGCCATCCTCTCCAGCTGTAGTCATCTGTATGGGCTTTCCTAAGAGCAGGAACTTCTCCCAGCTACATTTGAAGTAGTCTTCTCTGCACTAGAAATGAACAAAAACACAGTTAAATGGTAACAATTTGCTGATCCCAGCTCAAGCCTGGCAGGAGAGTGATAACAAAAAATAGCTCTGGATCAGCAGCCAAAACTGAGCTCTAGGTCCAGCCCACAACTCTCTGGAGATTTGGGGTGAGTCAGTCAGCCTCTCTGGGCTTTTGCTCCCCCATTTGACACATGGGGGGGAGGGGCGGAAGGCATTATAATTCCTGCCCTCCCTCCTTCCTTGGGCCATTGTCTCCAACTGCCTCAGCCTAAGACACTGCCCTGATCCTGCCAGCACCTCAGTCAGTGCCTCCTCAGGCAACAGTGAGCCTGAGTGCTGAGGGGGGCATGCCTGGCGAGGCCTGGGATTCACTTGGGAGACACTGTGTGCGGCTATCACACACCTTCATGTCTAGTCGTCTGAATCACAGAAAGTGCAGCTCTCAGGTTTTTGCCAGGGCAGCCCAGCATCCACCACCACCCGCTGGCTATACACACATGAGTCAGGGGTTCAGGGTGGATCCCAGGGGCTTGAGAAGCAGAGACTTTCCTTCCTGCTCTGCAGTGGATTCCCTCATGGCTGATTCGCCTTCACCTGTGCCTCAGTTTCAAACCACAGAAACCAAGGATTTTGTAGTTGTGCAGGGGAGTTCAGTGATTTTAGCCTCCTCCCTCCCAATCCATCTTATACGTGAGGAAACGGAAACCAGATGGGGGGAAGGGGCTTGTCTGACTTCCAACAGTGAGTCAGCAACAAGGACTCTAGCGTACAGGTCACGACACTGTTTCCCAGATCAAATCCCAACCCATTTTATTCCAGAGGTGTGCCCTTGGAAGAGTCACTTTACCCCTTTGAGTCCGAGTTTCCTGCTCTGTGAAAGTGAGGGTGATAGAACTTCTTTGTGGGGTTGTGGAGAGGACGAAGTGGATTAATATATGTGAAGTGTTTGCAACAATTCCCCACAGAGTAATTTATAATTGTGGGCTTTTGTACTAGTTGCCTGCTCTAGATACTAAGCATATCTCAAACTTTCAGGGTCTTGACACAATAAAAGCTTATATATGACTCTTGGAACATGCTGGCATTCCTTATAGGGCAAATTGATGCCATTTAACTGTGTTTAGTGGGCTATTTCTGGCATGGTGACAAGGAAGTCA
>NW_006283136.1:256957-259363 GCF_000327345.1 Myotis davidii
GTCTGCTGAGGGGGGCATGCCCGGCGAGGCCTGGGATTCACTTGAGAGACACCGTGTGCGGCTATCACACACCTTCATGTCTAGTCGTCTGAATCACAGAAAGTGCAGCTCTCAGGTTTTTGCCAGGGCAGCCCAGCATCCACCACCACCCGCTGGCTATACACACATGAGTCAGGGGTTCAGGGTGGATCCCAGGGGCTTGAGAAGCAGAGACTTTCCTTCCTGCTCTGCAGTGGATTCCCTCATGGCTGATTCGCCTTCACCTGTGCCTCAGTTTCAAACCACAGAAACCAAGGATTTTGTAGTTGTGCAGGGGAGTTCAGTGATTTTAGCCTCCTCCCTCCCAATCCATCTTATACGTGAGGAAACGGAAACCAGATGGGGGGAAGGGGCTTGTCTGACTTCCAACAGTGAGTCAGCAACAAGGACTCTAGCGTACAGGTCACGACACTGTTTCCCAGATCAAATCCCAACCCATTTTATTCCAGAGGTGTGCCCTTGGAAGAGTCACTTTACCCCTTTGAGTCCGAGTTTCCTGCTCTGTGAAAGTGAGGGTGATAGAACTTCTTTGTGGGGTTGTGGAGAGGACGAAGTGGATTAATATATGTGAAGTGTTTGCAACAATTCCCCACAGAGTAATTTATAATTGTGGGCTTTTGTACTAGTTGCCTGCTCTAGATACTAAGCATATCTCAAACTTTCAGGGTCTTGACACAATAAAAGCTTATATATGACTCTTGGAACATGCTGGCATTCCTTATAGGGCAAATTGATGCCATTTAACTGTGTTTAGTGGGCTATTTCTGGCATGGTGACCAGGAACTCACGCTCATTGGATCTTGTAGTTTCACTGTCCCCTAGGACCTGGGAGTGCTCTGCTTCCAGTCACCAGAAGTGGAAAGAGAAGGTGAAGGAGCTCCATCAACTTCTAAAGCCCCAGCCTAGAGGTGTCTCACATCATTTCCACTCACACTTCACTGGTGAGAGCCAGTTACGTGGCCATATCTGAGCACAAAGGGAGTAAGGAAATCTTGCCCCAGGTTGAGCAGCCACTGTACAGTAACAAGCCCACAGTATGGGCTGGGAGTGCAAATATTTGTAAACAGCCATCTCTGCAACAGCTAAGCCCTGAGCATGCTATCAGCCAGGGTATCCCCGTTCTGCTGCCCAGGGCCTCCCCATAGTTCATTAATCCCTTGACAGCAGAATCCAAAGGAGCAAGAACAGATACTGCTTCTGGAGGAGCTTCAAAGAACCTATGGTCACCTGTAGTCTATACCTGTAGTCTGTCCTTGGCTGGAGGAGGAGAAAGAGCACACTTGGGAAGAGAGGTGTTCTGGGCAGTCCAGGACAGCACTGAATGTCCTCTGCAGTAGCCATCAGGATTCTAGATAGAGCGTGGCTGCATCATGCACACATGTAACCTGTGGCAACCACAGATCCACGGGGGGAGGGGAAAAGGGGAGGGAAGGAGAGAGAGAGAGAGAGAGAGGAGCGTGGCTGCATCATGCACACATGTAATCTGTGGCAACCACAGATCCATGGGGGGAGGGGAAAAGAGGAGGGAAGGGGAGAGAGAGAGAGAGAGAGAGACATAGAGAGAGAGAGAGAGAGAGAGAATGAGAATTTAAACAGTGCCACTGATTCCAGAACACATGCCTTGGACTGAACATGAGACAAAAAACATCTGGAAACCACTTGTCTTTTGCTTTGCTATTTTCCTTTGGAAAGCACACCAAAAAGAGTCTATGGAGACCTATGAAATGACTATTAATCAGACCTGTTTCCCTTTCCCTTGTAGGCACCTGATTTAACCCATTATTTTCAGATGATTGGGAAATCTAAATCTATTAATTTGATTAAACCTTTGCCAATAAATATTTTTATAAAATGCCTTTACATTACCACCTGCTTAAAATGTTTTCAAAATACCTAAAACCTGCAAATTTAGTTCATTAATTTATGAAAAATATCTCTCACTCAACTATATTGTCATACCAGTCCTTACTGTTCCACTTATCAACCAAATCAGGCTTACTTTTCCTCAGAAAAGTGATGGGCATTTCAAGGAATAGGGTCAAATTTTGGAAAATAAATTTTGGAATAAAACTCAGAAGGTAGTGTCCTAAACATAGTCAGGCCATATTTACATGATTTTGACCCAATAAAATAATTAAATCTATTTTATAAGTTATAAAAACAAAATAACTCAATGTACGATTATTGATTATTTCATTTGTAAAGTTTGTAAGTAATATAATGGGAAGCCAAAATTATAAGTTTTCTAGGAAGTGAGAAATATGATAAAAAAAAAAGCATATTTTGAACCCTGGTGTTGGTCTTGGGAATCAATTAAATAAATATTTCCATTAATTTCATTGGACATTATGGTCAAATTTTTCTATG
>NW_006283136.1:271552-294380 GCF_000327345.1 Myotis davidii
TGATTACAGAACACATGCCTTGGACTGAACATGAGACAAAAAACATCTGGAAACCACTTGTCTTTTGCTTTGCTATTTTCCTTTGGAAGGCACACCTAAAAGAGTCTATGGAGACCTATGAAATGACCATTAATCAGACCTGTTTCCCTTTCCCTTGAAGGCACCTGATTTAACCCATTATTTTCAGAGGATTGGGAAATCTAAATCTATTAATTTGATTAAACCTTTCAATGGGAAGCCAAAATTATAAGTTTTCTAAGAAGTGAGAAATATGATAAAAAAGCATATTTTGAACCCTGGTGTTGGTCTTGGGAATCAATTAAATAAATATTTCCATTAATTTCATTGGACATTATGCTCAAATTTTTCTATGTATTTAATGAAAAGAAAAGACAAATTTTGCTTAAAAATGAAACAAAACACAATTGATCACAGTCAGGTAGAAAATATGAAACATTTTACAAAATAAAATAAGATAAAGTTTGTCAATACATAGAATAAATAATTTATAATATCTACATTATAAAAGGCCAGGGGCTGCCACAACATTAAACGACCAGACGGAAGACCAGTCACCAGGAAGTGCATGGAGCACCTCTCGGTCCCTCCCCCACATCCCATAGGCTCCTATAACAGCAAGGCTGGTGGCTGGCAGGTGGGGTGGGGGTGGTGGGGGCGAGGCAAGCACAGTGATGTCATTAGCCTTCAGCCCAGTTGTTACCCTTGGGCCTGGGACCGGGCCAGAGGCCTAACAACCTTGCTACTGCTGCAGAGGCTGTGGATCAGGCCCAGAGAGAGACCTGGAGAGAGAGGCAGGGCCTGATTGCAGCCGCCATGGCTGCTGGCGAAGCCTGATCAGCAGCTGCCACGGAGGCTGCAGATCAGGCCCAAGAGAGGCCTGGAGATAGGCCCAGAGACGCTGACTGGCATACAAACTGACCAATCAGAACCAAATCTGGGTGAACTGCGAGGAGCCAATGGCTACCTAGGAGGTGGGGCTTTTGGTGCTGATTGGCATAGAAACTGACCAATCAGAACCTAATCTGGGTGAAGGCAGAACCTAAGGTGGGGGTTGAGGAGGGGTTTTAAGGGCAAGGGCTGTTTGGTGTAAGGTGTAAGAAAGCAGTTCAATTTTTTAATGACTGGTTTGGCAGCATAGTGCATATATGGCTGGCTATCAGTTTAGATATAGGGATTATGTATTTTTTGTCTGCCAAGAGCATCTCCTCCTGTTGAAAAAGGCTCCCCCCCCCCACTACTTAAGCAATCCTATCCTATATAATCTATCTATACTAATAAAAGGGTAATATGCTAATTAGATCCGGTCGACCGGCCATCTTCCAGATGTCTGACTTTCTTCTGGACAAAGCCATGGTGGTGGGAGCTGAGACACAGTTAGGGTTGATCAGGTCGGCAGGGGAAGACAGTTGGGGGCAAGATCAGGCCACAGGGGAGGGCAGTTGTGGGTGAGATCAGGCCTGCAGGGGAGGGCTGTTGGAGGCAAGATCAGGCCTGCAGGGGAGGGCTGTTGGGGGCGACCAGGTCGGCATGGGAGGCCAGTTAGAGGTGATCAGGCTGGCAGGGGAGGGCAGTTGGGAGCAATTAGGGTGGCAAGGGAGCTGTTAGGGGTGATCAGGCAGGCAGGCAGAGGTGATTAGGGGCAATCAGGTAGGCAGGCAGAGTGGTTAGGGGTGATTAGGCAGTCAGGCAGGTGAGCGATTAGGAGCCAGCGGTCCCAGTTTGTGACAGGGATATCCGATGGCAGCCAGACATCCCCCAAGGGGTCCTTTGTGACAGGGAAATCCGATGGCAGCCAGACATCCCCCAAGGGGTCCCTGATTGGAGATGGTGCAGGCTGGGCTGAGGAAACCCCTCCCGTGCATGAATTTCGTGCACCAGGCATCTAGTGACTTGATAAAAATGGCATTTAGCTACTTTGTTGAATAATGCACACAAATATGAAAAACATCACATAAAAGTTTTATCTGTGTGTGTGTTTTTTTTTTCCCATTGTATCTTGAAAAACATAATAGTCCCCAGAAACATTAGAGTAATATTGAAGGGACAGGAGAATTAAAATTCTTAAAAATTGCTATTAATGCCACACTACACTCTTCTATATATCTGGATTCAGAATACTCCAGCCTGAGCCTAGAATCACCATTTTTAATGCCAGGAACATGTATAGGACCTAGAAAAGTTTTGTGCCCTGAGGGTTTGGGGTGGCTTGATTAATCTTTAAATGGGCCTCCCCTTTTTTTATAGCCTGGGAGGTTTCCCATCCCTAAAGGATGAGAATCTGTCTTGCTTTGTTCTGGTGGGGGGAGGGTCAGAGTGAATACAGGTGCATCTGGGGAGACCACCCTCAGAAAACAGCATCATCGGAAGCTGAGCATCTGGACACCAAGTTCTCTCAAACTTTCAATGCTTGAGACCCTGTGGCAGCATCTGCTACCCTCACGTGGAACACCATTGCCCTTGGATGCTGGCATCCCAGACACCATCCAAACTCTTCAGCCCCGTCCCCATGGAGCAGCCCCACCTATGTGTCCAGGTCCAGCTGCCCCTGTGCCCCACACTTTCTCACACACTTTGTTCCAGGGTGGGGGGGGTGGAGACTCCCAGACTTTTGTGGAGGAAGCCCACAGATGTCCAAGTCACACAGGCTGGACATAAGCTCCCTGGGAACCCAGTGCGTCTGTGGGAAGGGCTGCTGGAGGGCGGGAATCTGTTCCCTCTTCAGAGCCTGCCCGGGAGAAGAACACTGAGCAGGAATTCTCCAATCCCAGGCCCACCGGGTTCTCTGGGAATTCTTTAATGATCAAGTGGGGCTGCAGATGTGCTGACGGTGTGGATTAGGGGAAATGCCAGGACACTGGGGCCAGCACAGCTGGACTGTCACCTCAGCTCTGGTGCTCATCAGCTGTATAACTTTAGCGAGTCACGTAGCCTCTCAGAGCCCTAATTTCCTGATGTCCAAAAGGCAGATGTTGATATATAACTCACAGAGTTTGGGGGTGATTAAATGGGAGCACACACCTAAAGTGCCTAACACTGCCTGGAGATAGGAAATGCCTGGGGCAAGCCCAGGGAGCTGCTACTCTATTTCCCTACCAAGTAGGCTCTCTGGGCTCCCCTTCCTCAGGCAGCCCCCAGCCCCAGCCCCCAAAGCTTCCTCAGACTTCATAGTCAGTGACCTTCTCTTTGAGCCTGAACCACTGGGGAACTCTCTCTCTCTCTCTCTCTCTCTCTCTCACACACACACACACACACACACACACACACACACACACACACATCTCAGAGGCTAGGCTGCATCCCTTTTGGGCTGAAGCCAAACCCAGAGAAAAATAAAGAATGGAGTCCATTCTGTTTTTGTTTTTATTGATCTTAGAGAGTGGAAAGGAGGGCGGGAGGAGAGAGAGAGAGAGAGGGAGAGACCTGATGTGAGAAAGATCACGCTCCAACCAAGTGAGCCACACTGGCCAGGGCAAATGGAGTCCTTTTGTTCTGTTTTGTTTTTATTTGTTTATTTTTTGTTTTAAGAATTTATTGATTTGAGAGAGAGAGAGAAACAATGATTTGTTGTTCCACTTATTTACATATTCATTGGTTGCAGCAACCTTGGCTTATAGGGACAACGCTTAACCAACTGAGCTAACCAGCCAGGCCCTGAGTCTGTTTACATTCCTCCAGGATCTGTGAACTCCGGGGTAATGAGACAGACATGAAATGAATATGGGGCCCTTTTTTAACCCTAGGTCCACTTAATTGCCTCAGTTGGGAGCGTCATTAATAAATGATTAATGAAAATGGCTTCTGTAAAAATTGTTGCAACCTGCTGCCCAGCTACTCCTTAGAGAGGTAAGAACTGTTACTATCCCCAGATTGACACTCTTCCTTTACACAGCAGAGAATGTTCCAGGCACAGGGACTCCCTCCCCAGAGATGAGCATTGGGCTCATGTCAGAAGGGAAAACTCAGATTGAGGTTAAACAACTGGTTCCAAGTGCCAGAAGCAGCTGGTGTCCAAGCCAGAGTGGGATCCCCAGAGCCAGGACCTCCCAACCAATAGGATCCTGGCTGCTGCCCATCATCTAACCACCTCCCCACTTCCATGAGGTTTAATGGAAGTCAACAAAATGCCGGACAAGGTGGGGGAGACAGAAAGTACACACCCCAAAATGCAGCAGGGGTTATCTTCAGGTGAGGTCATAACAAGTCTCAGGGAGGAAAATGTTAACTTAAAGAATCTTGCTGCTCGCAACTCTCATCTTTAGGGTGAAAATGTTTGGGTCCAAGGTGGGCAGAGATCATGAGGTCCCCCATGGCAGGACCACGGCAAAAGAGGGGAGACCCGTGTCGTGCTGGGAAGATGGCTGTGCCATGTGGTCTGGAGCTCCTGGAGGCCTCCGGGGACTTCCCAGCCTGCTAGTCCATGACTGCCCGGCCAGAGAATCCACAGCCGAATGTGTTTTCAAAGCCAAGGGCAGCACTGCATCCACTAGAGCAGTGGTCTCAACCTTCTGGCCCTTTAAATACAGTTCCTCATGTTGTGAGCCAACCATAAAATTATTTTCATTGCTACTTCATAACTGTAATGTTGCTACTGTTATGAATCATAATGTAAATATCTGATATGCAGGATGGTCTTAGGCGACCCCTGTGAAAGGGTCATTCGACCGCCAAAGGGGTTGCGACCCGAAGGTTGAGAACCGCTGCACTAGAGCGAGCTGGGGGACTGTGAGAAGAGCAGGACGCCAGCCACCCAAAGGGACAAGGGGGAAGGCGTTAGCTGACCAGGTGCACTTCTGGGTGCGCAGAGCCCTGAGCTGTCCGGAGCTTCCCAGTTCAGAAGGGACCACCGTGTCCCCAGGTTTCCCATTTCCCTGTGATTACCTTAACTAAGGGACACTTCTTAACCTTCAAAACATAATCCTGCACATTTAGAGTCAAAAAGTAGGTTAGTGGCTGCCTAGGGATGGGGTGGGACTGGGGATTAACTCTAAATGGTACATGAGATCTTTCAAGAGGATGAACATGCTCTAAAACTGATTTATGATGATGGCTGTGCCATTCTGTAAAGTTACTGAAAATCATTGAATTATACACTTGCAATGGCTGAATTTTATGACAGGTAAAATACACCACAATAAGTCTGGTAAAAAGATGAAAATGAAATAAATAAATAAAACGCCTATTGCTGATGTAGCCTCCGTCCTGAAAACTCCCCCCACTGCATCGCCGCGCAGAGCCGACGACCCCTTCCTCAGAGCTCCTGCGTCCTTCCTCGGGTTCGCTCTCACTTTATATCTTGAACAGTAACATTTGTGGCCGTGCCTGCATCTCCCATCTGGACCAACAAAGATTTGAAAACACACATATAGCTGAAACTGGTTTGGCTCAGTGGATAGAGCGTCGGCCTGCGGACTGAAGGGTCCCAGGTTCGATTCCGGTCAAGGGCATGTACCTTGGTTGCGGGCACATCCCCAGTGGGAGATGTGCAGGAGGCAGCTGATCGATGTTTCACTCTCATTGATGTTTCTAACTCTATCTCTCTCCCTTTCTCTCTGTAAAAAATCAATAAAATATATTTAAAAGAAAAAAAGAAAAAGAAAGAAAATACACATATAAACTTCAAACTGCACCTCTTGTCTCATCATCATGCTTATGAAACGGAAACCTGCCCTGAGCTCTCACACACCTCCCTGTCAGTGCCCTGCCCCTCAGCCCTGATCACTGTGCCCCGGCCACCTTCTGGGCCGAGGCCCACATTCTCCTCCCATGACCACAGCCATCACACCCTGAGCCCACCTTCTGGGAACAATCCCTGCCCAAGAGCCAAGGACAGGGAAAGCGTCTCTCCCCTGGGACCCTTCAGTCCGCAGGCTGACGCTCTATCCACTGAGCCAAACCAGTGTTTTTTTTAGCACAGCACAGCCCCATGAGGCACCAGGCTTAAGAGGACAGGGAAAGCGTCTCTCCCCAGCACAGCACAGCCCCATGAGGCACCAGGCTTAATTCAAGAGATCCAGGACAACAGATGCTTAACAAGTACAGAGACTCACTCATCCAGTTGTGTATTCTTTCATTTTTAAGACTTCAATGACATTTTACTTAAGAAAAATTCCGTTGTAGAAAAATAATTCTGCAGATATAAAATGTAAACAGTTACATCACTTGTCAGGAGCAGCACCATGCTTACACCACTCAACACCCACATTGTGTGTTTTGCTGAAAATCAGATATAAAATGAAAGACTCAGACTGAATAATCACCATTTATGTCTGCTCTGCTCAGTGTGGAGAAGAAGGCCCTGGGAAATGATACCTTATGGATGACTGTGTGCTACTATTTTCAGATGAACAGTATACTGCTCATTGGATACGTCACCTACAAAAATCTAAATAGGCGTTGGAACCCCCCACAGCTAGTATAGACATGGTTATGCTACAGGTAAAGACAAATGGCCAGAAGCCCCTGGGCTGGTGCTCAACGGACTGCCAGCAGGAAACCAGAAGGTCCAAGGCCCGCGCTGCAGGAGAGGAAGGACCAGGCTCCAGACCGTCCCTGGGACCCGCAGCCTGAGGAGCTTAGCTCAGTGTGTACAATAGGCTCAGAGCCAGGAGAAGTGAACCATCTGCTTATCTGCATTGAATGTATTCCTCATGACGTGTCCTCTTGACTTTCTGTGATGGCGAGCTTTGAGAAAGCGACAGATTTGCAGGAAACACCATATGCTTTTCATTTTACTTTTGTTGGGTGAGGTGGGGGGAGTCGAAGGGTGGCGGTGGATGCCCAGCATCTTCAAGGACCTGCTCTGAGCTATTCTGCCATTTAGATGATGGGACTTTTGCCAAAAGTCATGTAGGATTACCACCAATAGTTGTAACTAAATTAGGATTGGCAAGTAGCCATATTGGAGGTGTTGTTTTTTTAACACATTCATCATTTTCAGTGGTTATTCCTGAATATAACTGGCGACAGGTTACTTTCCCTCCCTCCTCTGTGGTTATTTCATTGATAAGCACATAGCCCTGAAGGACAGCATCATGAACAACACATTTGAAATAATTTCTGATTAAAAAACTATAAAAATCTTAAATAATTCATGATATAGGCCAATCACCACATAATAGTTGCTTTGATAAACAAAATCTTACAAATTCAGTAAAAAAATCAGCAGGATAAGGTAAAGCAAATATACAAAAAATCTAAAATATGATAAAATAATTAGGTTTACATTACACAGTTAATTACAGCAAACATACAATACAGTTTTGTTGCTGTTTTAAAACAACTTAAGTTTTAAATTAGATCACTTGACATTTTAAAAAATAAACTACTTTACTACAAAATGAATTTTACATTTTTGGGAAAATTACTCAAAATAAGACCACTGACTTAGTTCTCAAAGTAGTTCTATCAATGACTAGACGACTTCCCATCCCTCCTCTTCCACCCCCAGGCCCAAGGAGCCATCTACCATAGCCCAGAGGTCTGGCTGATGCTTCTTGATTGCTGTCGGTCAGTATCTGAGGCCCAAGTCGGATCTGTTGACACTGAACTCATGTCGTTGACAGACGGCGATGACGATGGATCCTGAGAGCCATTGATGACGGCTGCACCTGTGCTAATGGAGAGGGCTGCCTCTGTATAACTCCATTCTTGGTTCTCTCTGCCAAGTCCATCACTTCCTTGTATATCAATTCTTTCCACTCTTCTATTGTGTTTCCCGTTCATCTAACTGCTTGTCAGGTATCTTTGGTGGTGGAGCCTCTGCCACAGAAGGGCCATACCAGATGTTGATGTATGGGTGCTGGAGAGCTTCGTCCAAAGAGATCCTTTGGGATGCGTCAATCGCCAGCATTTTGGATAACAAATTCCTCGCCTGACTGGTTTTAAGTTTGTTGTGTTCTGAGTCGGCAGGGAAAAGGACATCGGGGAAGAGTTTCTCAAAGCTATCTCCAGCATATTTAGTTCTGTTGGTTGTAGTTTCTTCATGAATTCAGGACATGGTGTCCCAACTTGTTCAATAACTTTATTCCACTGATCAATGTGATCTGCACCTGGGAACAAAACACCACCTTCGATTATTTCTCCCATGATGCACCCAACTGACAAAATGACAAAGTTTTCTTTGTAGCCCATCCCTAGGATGACTTTAGGTGCTCTGCAATAGTGAGTCACTATGTAAGGTGTCATCATGAAACTAGTTCTGCAGTCCTGGCCAGTCCAAGGTCAAGAACCCTCAAAGTGCGGTCTGATTTTACTACTATATTACTGGGCTCTAAGTCCCGATGAGTAATTCCAGCAGAGTGAAGGTGCTTGATTCCACACAGCATCTGATAGAGAAGGTAGGACATCCTTTCATGACCTAGTTCCATCTGAATCACTTGGCAAAGATTTGCATCATGAACTCCATGACTATATAAACATCTTGAAATTCTTCTAGAGATTTCTGTGGTGTGAAAACATGCAAAAGGCCAATTACATTTTTGTGATTAACACATTTCATAAGAACCAGCTCTCTGTAAGCCCGCATAGCATGGGATTGATTCTGAAACGGCCAGTTTAGCTTCTTGATGGCAACATTTCTTTCAAGAATGGCATCAGAAGCTGCACATACTATTCCTTGAGCTCCTGAGCCTATAGGTTTTAAATTCTGATCTCATTTCAGGACTTTGAATGTAGAATCTCCAATTTCTACACTACAAAAATTGCTGTCACACTTACTTCTACTCATGATGGCAAGCAATTAATTTAATGGCCTCATCCAAAAATTCACCGAGAAGCGGGCAGCACAGTGAATGGTGACAGGGCAGCCCGCTGGAGGGACCAGCGCTGTCTGGGTGGTTGCCACAGCCATCACCCAGCGCTGCCCATGGCTCACGTCCTCTGGCCTCAGCCGCCCCACTAAGTTTCATGTTCATTTAACCAAAACATATGTATCCCACCAGTGATGTGCCAGACACCAGGCTCAGCACAATGGTGAGAACCATCACTTTACCTGCCCTCACGGAGCACACAGTTCTTTGGAAGAGAGACATTACATGAACAATTACACAAATTCCTGTAGAACTACAACTATTGCACAAGTGCTAAAAAGGAGAGGTTGATGGTCTGATGAGACCTGGTCAGGAGTCAGGATAGGCTTCCCAAGGATGTGCTGACTCAGCTGAGAGCTGGAAGCAACAAAGGCTTGCTTTCCAAGACCACACAGAAGCTCAAATCCTCAAAGCCCACTGGTTCTCATGCACAGCTCCAAGCCCACAGAAAGAGCTGAGAGAATGAGACTGCCTGGAGCTGGGGCCCCAGACACAGGCCAGGCCCATCCCCCTCTCTTGGCTGAACACCCACACCCTGGCCTCCTCGCCTGAGCGGCCCTGGGGTCCATGTCCACTTCATTTCAGAGATGGCATGTCACCAGCCACTGCTTAAAATCAGTAAAGTGCAGAAAGATTCCACTGCTCAGGGACTAAAGACCTCAGAGGCAAGGAGCCCCAGAAAACTCCAAGGGAAGACGGGCTGTTAGCTAGCTTTGTAGGCAGACACAGTCTAATTTGTTAAAAGCGATGTGGAAAAGGAGGGAGGAATCATTTCTTTCCCAATTACTGACCCTCCCACCACCTGTCAGTCTAGAGATCTCTTCCCTGTGAATTTATGCTAATGCAGCTGTTTATAATTTATGAATGAGGTGGAGAGGCTGCTTTACTGCTGCCTGGGGGTCAACAGAGGAGAGAGAGCTGTCATCCCCGTCTCTCCCTCAATCTCTCAAGGATCACTATAAAGTCCCCTTTTCTCCCCCTTCCCCTGCATAGTGAAATGGAGCGTTCACTGCTTTGACTTCTAATTGGCACAGACAGCTCACTCCAGGGTCTGGAGTTCACATCAGCATGATCTTATTTAAAACAAGTTCTTTTTTAAACGTCCACATCCTGTCTCCCTGTGATGCAGAAGATCCCACCTTCCCTTAGCTTTGAGAGAGGGTGTTTGGGGCATGTTAACCTGACTGGTAAGGCCAAGAGAATCCCCGAGGGGAAGCCAGAGCAGCAAGATGGGGTAATTATCCCAGAAGTGGTTTCGTGAGACTGCCTGTGTGGCAGGATAGTAAGAAGCTAGAAAAATTCCTGGGCAAGTAGAATGGGAAACTGAGACAAGAAAATTAAACAAGGCCAAGCAGTTTGGGCAGCTTTCAGCCAGCTTGTGAATCGCAAGACCTTATCTTCCCCAACCAAGGACACTTGAGAGCAAATGGTTTGTACCTCTCCCCGCCTAACCAGAGAATATATATCTTAAATCACCTTGGCCTGGGAAAATAGAGAGCAAAGACCCAATTAATGCCATTTGTGCCAGCTAAACCCAAGGGCAGATGAAGTCTGGGGGACAAATAACAAAAACCCCAGAAGCATTTGGATGGTTTCACTTTAAGGGGAAATGTTAGGCAGGATAGATAGCTGCTATGGCAGGAGGAGGGGAAGGGGGAAAAGGAGTTTATCTCACCCACTGAACAAAGAAGTCGGCAGTCTTGGGACTTGCCAACAAAAAATTGCTAGATGTCCTCATAAATTCTGGGGAAAGCTACAACAATGTAAAGGGAGGGACCTTGAAATCTAGTCTATCCAACAGGAGAACCTTGAAACCTAGATGGGGGAAAGTAGAAAACTCTTGAACCCCCACCAGGCAGGGCACGCAGACTAGCTGAGTTGCCCACTTGTGCTTTATGCCAAGTGTATTCTTAATAAATTTGCTTGTTTTGCTTCAACGCTGCTTTCTGCCACTCATCTGAATTGTTTCTCAAGAGTGTGACAAGAGCTGAGATGGGGAGAGGCCCCTTCCACTCAGGCGGCTCTCTGGTAACACATGGAAAGGGTTGGAAAAATCCTCTTCTGGATGTTGGTGGCTCAGTAACATACAGAAAGAGGAGTGGTTGCGACAAGGCACCTGGGTGGAGGTCCAACTCCCACCCACATCCCAGTTTACTGGGGCACGCTGACACATCACTCCTCTCAAAGTCTTAATTGCATTCTCTATATTTTAAAGGCAGGTCCAGATTTTCCTCAATTTCCCCCCAGTTTAATATCCATGACTATTAATCAATTTCACTTTTTACACCCCCCCCATTATAGTCATATGATTATTGATGGTTTACAAAAATAATTATGGCACAGATTTTAAAACTTCAGTGAGGAAATTGTAAGGAAAAGAAAAAAAGTTGAGCCTTATCTGCTATGTTAGCGATGAGCCAAAATTCGCCTCTGCACTTCCTGGAAGCCAATGCAGTGAGTGAAATACAATCAAGTACAAGAGTAAGAGCATAGATTTAGTGAGGATAAACCAGTTTTTTAGAAAAAGGTGAACTCTTTCTGTTTGTAAGCTCTGAGTGAAATTTCTCACTTAGGTCTTCAAAAAGAGGGAGCTCTGTCATGTTATAAGTAAATCCTCAACAATATTTTTTCAGAGAACACATTAATCTTTTTATAATGTTCCCTACTGCCAACCAGTGGATAGCACATAATACAATTTGACCCAAATCAAAAACTGCACTCCACATCTGAATTTCTCTGGCGCCCTTCATCCGCTAAGAGGACAATAGCAGAGTAACTAGGATTTCTCAACTGAAGGCCAATGACTCCTGGGGTCCCCAGACAAGTTCCTGAGTTCGACAACACTGATCTGAGGAAGTACTTCTCAATCATTTTCGTGTAAATTCCTATAGAGGCAGAGGAAAAGAGATGTCTACATCGCAGGAGCCACCTGGGCCAAAGGTCATAGCTTATTGTGCCAATCTAGTATTAACATAATGAGACAGTGTCCCTTGGGCATTCCACTGCTCCACCTGTCCCCTCCTTCCTCTGCACCACTATGCTGTCACTGTCCCAGTTATTAAAGACAATGGGAGGCCCAAGTTGAGTCAGCATTGGTCTGGATGAGACTGCCTTTCTTGGCTCCCAGTTGCCCCACAGAATAAGGCTCAAAATCGTTCACGTGCCATCCAAGGCTCATATGACCTGCCCAACCTTATCCTCTGACCTCAACGTCTCCCCTCCCCATCCCAATCAAGTCCCAACAGTGCTGTCAACCCACTGATATGCCTTTGTGCAGACATTTCATACCTCTGTGTGTGTTCTCTTTGCCTCTCTTCCCTCCCAAGTGAAATTCTCTTTTGACATTGCTCCCATCTTCCAAGACTTCAAAGGCCACCAAAGCCAAACTTCCCTACTTTTCCAGGAGACATAAAACCTTCCTCTCTTGCGTAGCACTTGGTCAACGCCACATTCATTTACACAGCTCTTGTTACTTAGCCCTGCCTGTGTCATTCCCTGGCCGAGACTCAGGGATAAAGCATAGAGAAGCCCTCAGACCACAAGAAGAACCTGAGTTCCTGGAGTTGAGGTCTGTCTGCCCAGCTTGACTGGAGGCTTCGTTAGGGCAAAAGCCTCAGCTCTCAAGTCTCAGCTCCCTGGGGTCTCAGCCCTGACCCACACCCCCAGCTGAAGTTCAGCAAGTGTCTGCATAATTATTTGCAGGAGAGAGGGGCATAGTGGGGCTGTATCAGGGGAGGGGTTGCCTCAAGGAGCACCTTGCTCTGATTGGTCGGGGAGGAGCCACAGGCAGCAGGCCTAGCAGCTAGATGAGCTGGGGAAGGGCAGGGCTGCCCTGGCCAGCAGCCATTGGCTTGGAGAGCAGGTGGTGAGCACCTGACATGCTTTGTGCTCATTGGCATTGTTGCTGTATCTAGTTATTTAACCAAAGCACTCAGATCACAGTGGCCACCAAAGCTTATTGACATACTTGAAATTTTGCATTCATGCAACTGAAGCTTCAGCCTTCCATCCACTGGCTGTGCCATGTAGTAATTAAAACAGTGTGTGAGGTGAGCCCAGTTAATCCTCTGGGAAAGGTGGGGCTTATTTTTCAAAGGTTTACAGTTTCAGCTTCTAGGATGTGCTGGTTTTCTTTGCAGAGTTTCTAATGAGCACTTGTGCACCACTGTGCCCAGCGCCTTCTGCTGAGTTCCTGAGCATTCCCGAGTACTGAGGTATTTGTGCAGGTGTGTGTGTGTGTGTGTAACATGTGACACACGTATATATGAATGCTTGTATGAGCCCTTGTGCTTGCTCTGTGGGTGTACACACACGCCTGTGTCTGTACAACCACCAGGTCCCAGCGCCCAACAACACACACTCAGCAAATGCACTTGACAGGTGAACCAGGTTCCATTTGCTCTGGGTGGTACTTGAAGCACCAGGGAAGCTGCCCGCTCACATGGATCATTTTTGTGTTTACGCTGAAGTGCTTGTCATGATCATTACCAGGACTCTGTAAATTCCCTCACGAGAACCCAACCCAGCAGGCTGGGATCAGATTGTTGTCAGCATCTCATGGAAGGGCTCAGCTAACTCCTCCCGGATGAGTTATTTTGTTATTTATCTCATCCTGAATGGCAGCTCCAGCCATGGAAGGCAGGACCTCTGTGGCCCAGCTCCATGGGGGAGTTAACAGGAAATGTGATGAAATGGAGTCCCTGGAAACAGTGAGAGGATGCAGGTGCCCTAACGAATGGACCCCAGGCCTGGTGATTGTGAGCTCTGGGTCTGGGGGCTGCACCCTGACCTTCCATGTGGTTTTGGAAAATTACACCCTCTCTCAGGACTTGTTTTCTCATTTTTAAAACGAAGGGGTTGAATGTGTCATTTCTTTTCTTTTCCTTTTTCTTTCTTTTTTTTATTTTTCGTTTTGCTTTGTTGTTGTTGTTGTTGTTGTTGTTAATCCTCACCCGGGGAATTTTTCCATTGATTTTTAGAGACAGTGGGAAAGAGAGGGAAAGACAGAGAGAAACAGTGAGGTGAGAGATACACATGGATTGGTTGCTTCCTGCACGACCCCCAACCAGGGCCCGGGCCAGGAAGGAATCTGCAACCAAGGTACGTGCCCTTGACAGGAATTGAACCTAGGATGCTGTGATCTACAGGCTGATACTCTAGCCACTGAGCCAAACTGGCTAGGGCTGAATGTGCCATTTCTAAGGTCCCTTCTATCTACCAAGCTTAAGGACTATTCTGCTGTTTTTGGTGGAAACCATACACTCCTAAAATTGTCAGAACAGAAAGGGGCCTTAACCCAACCTCCACACTTCCTAGAAGCCGGCAACTTATTCAGAGCAAGTCAAGGCAGTATAAACAGAATACCCTGTCTGGGGTAGATTTGAACCATCCTGGCCCCATGATACTATCTTGAATGCATTTCATTTTTGACAGGTGACAAAACTCATATGCCCTCATCTTTGGTCAGGACGTGGCTTATACCTCAGCTCCTTCCCAGACTCCATTCCTCCCTCCCCATCTCACCCCCAGCACCAGGCACACAGTCCTATCAGAGTATCTGAAACCCATGGAGGTCTTGCTACAAAAAGGGTGGTTCTCAGCGGCATGGGCACTGCCTGGATCCTGTTGGGATGGCAGAATGCCAGGCCCCACCCAGACCTTGTACCCAGAGCCCCAGGTGATTTGTTGGCACATTATGCTCAGGAGCCACCATTCTAGGGACAGTTGGTCTCTCCTATGTCTATTCCAGTCACCGATCTGTCTCCCCAACTAGACAGTGAGCTCTTTAAGGGTAGGGCTTGGAGTGGTCCCTGGTGCAAAATTGGTGCTCATCGGGTATTAAATAAATAAATTATTGAAGGTAATGAACTTGGCACCAAATCTGAAAGAAAGGACTTGAAGGACTGAAAGAAAGGTATTGAAGGACAGAAAAAAGTGAGGATCTGGAAATAGACCCCAGCCCGACTCAGAGGCAGGGGGTTAAGGACTAGCCTGGTTAGAAGAAAGGGGCCTGACGTGGAAAATCATGAGAGGGAGAAAGGAAAACATGAAGGGAAGGAAGGGTGTCAAGCTGTTGAAAGACAGCTAGATCAGGGTGATGGGACATCCACCTCTTCTAATCCCATTTCCTATTGTTCGGTTAACCGTGAACAGAGGTGAGCATGAGGGTTGGAAATAAGGCCCTGGAGCCAGAGAGACTGGGTGTAAATCCCAGCTCTACACAGGCCATGTGATCTTGGGCAAGTCACTGAACTCCTTGCATCTCCAAAATGGGATCCCAGAAGTACCTTCCTCAAAGAGTCCCCCTGAGGATTTAATGAGATAATACAACGCATTGGCACAGTGCCTGCCATGAGGAAGGGCTCCATGGGCGCGGAATGATTGTAAGGGAAAGAATAAACCATCCCCAGCTTGCTTGAGTCTGTCCAGCCCGAGAACATGACACCGAGCTCAGTGGGCAGGCTCGAAACCTGGGCCTTTGCATCAAAGGCTGTAGTTTTCCCTCCCACTGGCCCTCTAGACCCACTCAAACCTCTCCTCTCCCTGGAGCCCTCAGATGTGTATTTCTCAGGAGCGTTTTCCCACTCGTCCCCGGGAGTCCTCACTCCCCAGCGGAGAAGGCGATGCCATCTGCTCACCTCTTTTGATTGTAGGGCAGCTTATCTGAGGAGCAGTGCATGGCATGCTTGACCCAGGCCATAAAGAACCGTCCATGGTTCCTAGGTCCTGCCACCCAATTACCGTCAGCTTTATGTTAGCAAGTGACAAGAAGTATGGAGCATGTTTATACCACCAGATTAGAGAAAGCCTGCCAACACCAGCCAGCGTTTCCTAGCTGCCTCCTGGTAGCCTCGCTGTGTCCGGAATTCTGCAGGAGGACCGCCCACCTCCAGGCATGCAGTCGGTACGCAGTGCAGTCTGCGTGAGTGGCCCCCCTCCCCGCCCCTGGAATCAGGCAGCGCACAACCTGAGCAGATGCACACCGTGTTCCTCTCCCCTCAATCCTAGCGGTGTTCCTTGTGAATAATTGAAGAGCCTCGGGAACAGCTGTGCAGGCACTGGGTACAGGCAGTTCAAAGCGGTCACAGACCTGCTCTTCTGAAACAGTCCCTGCTCTTTTCAGTGATATTCTGGGAAAAAGAATATTGATCTCCAGCCCAGCTGTTTAGGAGAGGGAGGAGCTGGGGGAGAGGACACAGCGGGAAAGGTTCTAAAATATGCACTCAGCTGGCTCCTTTCCGGGCAGAGTCTGAGCACAGGCAGGTCTGCCATCAGCCGGCACAGGGGACACCTTCTCTGAGCCGCTTGGTGTCCAGGGCGTGGGGTGGGTGCCGAGCAGTCAGCCCAGCACTGAAGGCAGCCGCTGCGCATCCGGTCAGCACCGGCCACTGGTGTGGAACCGTTCGTCCCCAATCACCTGACACGTGTGCTGGGCTTTGCCAGAGCCTTTCCCACGAAAATGTCTCTCTCCTCTGCTCTCCCTGGCTAACGAGGCACTTCTCACTTTTGAATTTGTATGCCAATTGAGACATGGTGGCCCATTTATTCTTAATAGCCTTACTGAAAAATACCAGAAATTACATAATGACTACAGAAAAATCACATTTACCTAAGTGAAAAGAGGAATGATTTTTATTACATTTCTCTAATGAATATGTAATTGTTGGCTTAAAAAAGACCTTCCTGATTCACAAAATGACCATGCTTTGTCCTTGTGAGAAGAGATGAGATTTGGACTCATTTGTGCGGGCAGCCTGGGACATTGGGGATAAGCCCTCCCAAACGATACCACTCCATCCTGACCCAGCCGGTAGTTCAGCTCTGTCCCCATGCACCCTGGGAAGCGCCCATGGGGAGGGGGCGATGGAGAAGGGTCCCTGTGTATGGAGCACCTCTGGGCCGCTACACACAACACCCACCCCATCATGGGGAGAAGCCGACCATCCTTCCTGGCCCATGGCCAAGACTCCCTCCCCCGTGGAGCCTTCCTGTGGCCCAACCTGCGCTCTGACCCACGTGTGAAAGGAAGGTGAGGGATTCCAATGTGGCAGAAACTGCTGTTCACCTCTCCCTCCAGGGCACACACTAAAGTACCTTTCCTGGCTCCCCTTGGAGCCAGGTGTAGCCCAGGGACTGAGCTCTGGCCAGTGGAGTATGTGTGGAAGTGGCGAGCACAACTTCCAAGCCTGGCACACAAATGTCCCACCCACTGCTGATGGAGAGGCCTCTGAGCAGTGAGGAGGGGACCCACATGAAGCAAGGACACCGGGCCCTCAAATGATGCTGCAGAGCCAAGGGCCCAACCTGGGTTAGGCTGTGTCATAATAAGAAATAAATTTGTATTGTGTTAAAGCCACTGAAATGTTGGGGTCACTTGTTACAGCAGTGAGGCTCCCTGACTATTACATCCAGAGAGAGGAGTCCCTGGTAAGCCCAGGTCTCCCTGGAGGTTGCCCTCTGAGCTTCAGCCATTGGTGAACCCAGCAAGTTGCCCCAACCCCCTCTTCCTAATTTCCCACCTGCAACATCTTTTTTTCCATTTTCTCCCAGATTGCTGAACTATCAGCCCACACAGGAGGGACTCATGTCTGCGCATCGGTCAGCCTGCAGGTTCACGTCCCGTGGTCTGATCTATGGCCCCAGCCACTCAAGCAGCCTCTTTCTCCCCACTTCCCTGCACTCTGTCTTCGAGGCCAGTGCATGACTCCATCTTCATTACACCTTTGTGACTAAGGACAAAGAAAAGAAGCAAAAACACACAAGGATGGTTTGGGCAGCTCTAAATAGTTCTGTCTACATTCAACCATCAGCCACCTCAAACCACTTGTGAAAGGACCATTGCACCTTCGAGCCCCTTGTAAAAACTCAGAAAGAAGAAGAAATAAAGGAGTGAACCTCACCCACTGTTTGCCTCTGGTCTCACATTTGGGTTGGATTCCTAAAACTTCATTTGAAAAACCTTTAGTTCCATAGACTTTTCCTTCATAACACTTGCCATACATGGTTAATTGATTCTGAAAAGCTGGTTCTAAAATTTAGATAGAAAAACAGAGGAACCAAAGGAGCCAAAGCAATTGGACAGAGAAAGCAGAGTTGGAGGATGCAGCCTCCCACCTTCCATACTTTCATGTGAACTGGTGAAAGGAGAGACTCAGATCAATGGGGAAGAATAGAGAACCCAGAAACAGACCCACAGGTCCATGGTCATTGAAACCTGACAGGGACGCCGAGGCAATTCATAGCGTTCATGACACGTCTATGTTTTGGTGAGGCGCCCATCTCCCCTCCCGGCTGCAAGCCCAGGAGGAGACAGAGTGTTTTTCTTGTTCACAGCTATTTCCCCACTTCCACACAATGCCTGGCACAAACTCCAAGCTTAACAACTATGTTTGGAAGGAAGGAAGACTGGTGGGTGGGCAGGCTTTCTTGATCCTTTGGGCATGAATGGGATCTTTCTCCACACTCAGGCTTCTGTCAACAGCCATGTAGCTCTTCTTTTTTCCTCCATGCATACAAGATGTTACATAACATTTCATTCATTTTACAACTCTCTTTACTTCCAGCATGCGGTTTTCCCAGTTACAAAGACCCGACTATAAAAGCAAGCAGGCCTTTTGTGCCATCTGCTCTGGCAGGAAGCCTTGATCGTCAAGATTTCTGTCTTCACTTCAGTTTAATCAGCCCAGAAACCTTTGCAGCTTGTCCTGTCACCTGTCATGGTCTGGGTGGGGGTCTCATCTGTCTTTTGTAAGGACACATGCTTTTTATTTACAGCCCACCCTGATAATTCAGGATGATCTCATTTCAAGATCCTCATTTTAATCGCATCCATAAAGACCCTTTATCCAAATAAGGTCGTATTCAGAGGTTCTAGGATTAGGATATGGACATATCATGTAGGGGTCATCACTCAACCCCTACACACATACACCACCAAACTCACATGCAGGACCATGCCGCTCAGACTGTGAACTGGGCTGCCGCACACGTGGCATTGAACTAACACTTGTCTTCCATAAAGCACATTTCACAGACATAAAATTATTTCATTCTCAAAGAGATCTAGGAGGCACTAGCATTATTATTCTGTTTGAAAACAAGAAGAGACTGAGACCTGGGGAATTTGAGTGATGTCTCAAGTTCACATGGCTTCTAGGAATTACAGCTGGGACTTGAACCCAGGTCCATGTGGCAGGAGAACACAGACTTAGAGTAAGGGGGATGTTTGATTTCTAAAGAGAAAGTTGGGCCACTTAACCCAGTCTGAGACTGGTCAGCACATGGTCATGCCAGCACCAACCCATCTCACCAAAACTCAGGGGAATGCAAGATAATGGATTACTGCTCCTCTCTTTAAACCTTGATTCTCTTAGAACACTCAGAATTCCAGCCGGATTTACAAAGGGGAGAATTTCCACAGGTCCAGGCCGGGAATAATGTGGATGATCCTATTACAATGACTGGATTTTATTGACCTTCTTATCTTTATAGGATAGAGTTAAAAGCAGTGCTACTATTATACACCAGTAAGCATTTTTATGGGCTGGTGAACATGGGTGGTTATCTGCAAGGCTGCCTTACAGCAGCCAAGACATTGCTTGAAAGCCTGTCTCTGTCCTCCCTGGACATTTTAGTCTCTCTCAGCTGGAGCACCTGGCTGTAGCCGCTAAAGCATCTCAGACAGCTTTACAGCCACGGTATCCGAATCCAGCTGCTCCCTACTACTGGGGCTGCAGAGCTACTGTGACTTGGGTCATTTTCACAAGTGTACTCTCTCAGATCAACCAAAACACGTGCTAGGAAATGATGCAATGTCAAATAGGTCCAACCCCTTATACAGATGTCTAAGCAACCAAAGAAGTGTCCTTTGGAAACTACATAGAGAACACAGTTTGCTTTACCACACGGAAACTGTTCCTCAGCATCTTGAGGGGGAGGGAAGTCTTCGTGAGAAACAGTTAATTCTCCAAAGGCCAGAACCCTGGATTCAGATAGGATCTCTGACAGGAAATGAATGGGGCATTTCATAAATCTGTGTTCCACCCAGAGCGCTGCGTAGACAATACGGAGCTAACCAGGCCCGTGTGATGGCTCCAATTAGTAGGTACACCAGGCTTCACTGCCAAGCCTCGCCTCCCGATGGTATCTCACAACGAGTCACTTGGTCACAGCATGATTTTCTGTATGTGATCTCCTCACCCTGCTGCTCAGTGCTCCAAGGGAAGTGGCTCAGAGCACCGCTGCCATAATTGATGTTTTCGAGGTTGACTGTGAGGGCCTAAGGAAGCCCCTCTGATCAGTCCAGACTGTGCTGGCTTCTTTCTCGGAACCTTCACAGCACTTGAGACCACATCTAAACATGTAGCTCCTACGCAGAAGCTAGAAGGGCTAGAAGGAGCCATGGGGCTCAAACAGTTTCCCCTGCTGACCCCAACCCTCCATCACCCATTCTCTCCTCAATATTCCCAAGAATTGTCCAGACTCTGAACACCTGCAGAGGGGGGAACTCCCCCTTTTATTTCCACTCACGGCTCAGAGTTCCACCTCTGGTGGCCCCACCATTCTAACCCTTCTTCCATCTGACAACTCTCCCAGGGCCCTGGCCAAACAGCTCCTTTTCTTTCTATAAGTCTCACCCCAGAATGCCTTTGAGTCTTTCAGCTTCTCCACGTTGTCCTCAATATTGCTATTACCCGTCTTTCTAACTATGGTCATCCTAGTGGGTGTGAAGTTGTATTTCACTGTGATTTTGATTTGTATTTCTTGAGGGTCAATGGTGATGAGCCAGCACCATGCACCATTTCATGTGCTTGTAGGCCATTTGTATATCTTTTCTGGAGAAATGTCTATTCAAGTTCTTTGTCTTTATTATTGAGTTGTAAGAGCTCTCTATATATTCTAGCTGTAAGTCCCTTATCAGATATGTGATTTGCAAAAAATGTTCTCCCATTCTGTGGGTTGTCCTTTCACTTTCTTAATGGTATCCTTTGAAGCAGCTTAATTTTGTTGATGTCCAGCATTTTTCCTTTGTTGCTTGTGCTTTTGGTGTCATATCTAAGAAATCATTGCTTCATTCAAGGTCATGAATAATTACACTTAATTCAAGGTCAAGAAAAGTTACTGTATTTCCTTCTAAGAGATTAATAGTTTTAGCTCTCCTATCTTTGATCCATTTTGAGTTCATTGCTGTGTGTGGCATGAGATGGAGGTACAACTTTGTTCTTTTGCATATGGCTATTCAGTTGTCCCAGCACCATTCATTATCCTAACACCATTCATTAAAGTCTAGTTTTTTCCCATTGGCACCTTTGTTGAAAATTAATTAATTAACAGTAAATGTTGTGTCTATTTCTGGACTCTCAATTCTATTCCATTGATCTATACAACCTACTCTATGTATGTGTGTGTAAGGTTATCCATTTTCCTCTAATTTTCATTTCAGGTGTGTCTTACATGCTTAATATGTAAAGTATTATTATTCAATTTTAAATATTTTTATAAGTTCAATATTATTCTTCCTTGATCCATGGATTATATATAATAACCAAATAAAAGTGGTGTATTGATTATATATTAATTTTTAGTTTTATTATATTGTAGTCAGAGAGTGAGGACTATAGCTATTAAATCTTAGAGGAGTTTTTAGATATTTTATTACCTACAGAGAGTTAAATTTTGCCAGTGTTTCATATGTATTTTAAGAGAATCTATACTAATAAAAGGGCAATATGCTAATTAGACCAGACATCTTCTGGACGTCCTTCCGGACAAAGCCATGATGGTGGGGGCCGAGGCAGAGGTGGTTAGGGGTGATCAGACTGGCAGGGGAGCAATTAGGGGATGATCAGGCCAGCAGGCAAAGGCGGTTAAGGGTGATCAGGCAGGCAGGCAGGCAGGCGAGCAGTTAGGAGCCAGCGGTCCTGGATTTCGAAAGGGATGTCCAACTACCAGTAGTCAAATATCCCCCAAGGGGTCTCAGATTGGAGAGGGTTCAGGCCAGGCTGAGGGACCCCCCCTGCCCCTCTTCCTCGTGCACAAATTCTGGGCCTCTATTTTTAATTTTTTTCTTTAAAAGGAGTGAGTTGAGAACCACTGCACTAGAACATTCATCATCATTATCAGCTTCCTCTCTTCCCTTCTTTTTCTTGCTTTTTTCAGCCTTGACAACACCCTTTTTGCCACATAAGGCTTTCCTTTAGCTTGGTACGCAGCAGTCTCCTTTTTGCATTTTTTTCTTCAGCTTAGCAGCCTTCCTTTCACCAGGCCTGTCACCTGCAGCAGAGCAGTGTTATTCCACATCTCTCCCAGCTTCTTCAGCATCACCAATGGATAGGCCAGGATGCCTTCCTTTAATTTTGGGGCGATTCTCAGAACAAAACAGAAAAAGGCCGAAGGCGGCCTCTTGGGTGCATTGAACTTCTTTTTTGTTTCCCCTTTACGAGGGATGTAAGTTTTCATTACTCTTTCATAACGGGCCTTGTCCGTCTTTGCCATGTCTTCAAATTTTCCTTTCTCTTTAGCAGACATAGTCTTCAAGCTCTCTGACAACTTAGAAACTCTGAGAAGTTGACTGAAGCTTCTGGGTGCTTCATCCTGTGCTCTGCCCAGCACGTTTGCACAAAGAAAGCATATGGCATTTTGTCTCTCACATCTTAGGATCTCCTTTGCCCCTGTTTAGTTTTTTTTCCTCAGTGCCCGTCCGTCTCGCACATGCCCCAGTGCTGTCTCTATGGAGCTCAATGTACTACTATGGCTGTGAGGGCGGGAGCCAGATGCAGCCTCCTCACTCTCTCCACCCTGTAACCAAGGGAGTGTCTTTTAAATGCAGGCTCTAAATGTTGGGTGCATGCTTCATATATATCCCGTTAGATCAAGCTCATTCGCTACATTATCCAAATATTCTCTATTCCTAGTAATTTTAATAACTAATACACTCACATTGTTTAAAAATCAAAATAACAGAAAAATACATTTCACTCCCACTCATGCCACTGCCACAT